>NC_052317.1:32867564-33010064 GCF_016432855.1 Salvelinus namaycush | reverse complement strand
ACGTAATGTGGTGCCCCAGGTGTTTTAACAGCCCACTTCCTTCCTGTTTCAGGCTTCCTCTCCTCCCGCCTCAGGCCTGATTGTAAGAGCAACAGTTTACATTACGACACTCCCTCATCCCTTTGACCACAGGGGGTTACCTGTCACAATCAGCCTCCCAATACAAATGGTGTTGGAAAAATCTTTGATTCGTGCCACAACTGAACAAAATTAAGACTTTATAAATTAACTGTTTGGGTAACCCCCTTAGTGGTTCTATGCCATCTGAGACACCTAACTTAATATTCACTCAATCCTGGGGCTTGTTGTGCCTGCTGGTTAACACACCTAACACAATGGACACTGATGTAGCACTAATGCTATAATGCTAATATTGTGTGTTTTGGGGATGTAATGAAGCACTAATAACCCAACAGCCACTTCTTAACACTGTGACACAGACCTGTGTTTGTGACTGTCACCCTAGTGCCTTGTTGTGCCAGGAGACTGTTACCGAACGGAACTCAGTCACATGTTGTGGTCTGGTTGAGTCACAAAGATACACACTGACACAATTGATTAACTTTGAGTTCTCACACAACACACTTTCTCATTGCATTTTATTATTCATACATCACATTTGTGCACAAATTGATTTGGTTATGTATAGTAGCCTAGCAAGCCAGGTTTGGTTATGTATAGTAGCCTAGCAAGCCAGGTTTGGTTACGTATAGTAGCCTAGCAAGCCAGGTTTGGTTACGTATAGTAGCCTAGCAAGCCAGGTTTGGTTATGTATAGTAGCCTAGCAAGCCAGGTTTGGTTATGTATAGTAGCCTAGCAAGCCAGGTTTGGTTATGTATAGTAGCCTAGCAAGCCAGGTTTGGTTATGTATAGTAGCCTAGCAAGCCAGGTTTGGTTACGTATAGTAGCCTAGCAAGCCAGGTTTGGTTACGTATAGTAGCCTAGCAAGCCAGGTTTGGTTACGTATAGTAGCCTAGCAAGCCAGGTTTGGTTACGTATAGTAGCCTAGCAAGCCAGGTTTGGTTATGTATAGTAGCCAAGCAAGCCAGGTTTGGTTACGTATAGTAGCCTAGCAAGCCAGGTTTGGTTATGTATAGTAGCCTAGCAAGCCAGGTTTGGTTATGTATAGTAGCCTAGCAAGCCAGGTTTGGTTATGTATAGTAGCCTAGCAAGCCAGGTTTGGTTATGTATAGTAGCCTAGCAAGCCAGGTTTGACAGAATGTGATTTAAGTAATCAGTGGAGGATGGGTACAGTAGGTGTAGCTTCTGTGTTGACCTGACTGTTCAGTGCCTTTAAACCTGTCAGAATTTTCTTCCTGCCAATCACAACACCCACCACCACTATGGCCCCATCTCTTAACCCCTGTTCTCTGACCTCTGCCCCCTGCCCTCTCTACAGGTCATCCGTAAGGGCTGGCTAACCATCAACAACATCAGCATCATTAAAGGTGGGGCCAAGGAGTACTGGTTTGTCCTGACCGCTGAGAGCCTGTCCTGGTTTAAGGATGATGAGGTGAGTTAGTCAACCCTCTTCAGGTTGGGTTAGTACAGTAGTCAATCACAGTAAGTTTGATGCAGTTTATGGCTAGATTTCTGGTGTTGGTGGATTGGAACACCATTTCTGGTTAATGTCTGGCAGAAGGAAATTATACATAATTTTGAATTTCTGTCCAATTCCAATGTCATAAGAGTCTCTTTTGTTTGATATATCTGTAGAAGACATATTATAAATCATACCTTCTGACTACTCACTGAATCACAACTCAACGGTGGTTCCCCATTGGCTCTTCAGTGGTGTTTCCCTTCCCCTTGAGATACAGGGTGCTCCTTGATTGACTGAATGTTGCGTTCATCATAGCTTGGTGGGCTGGTGTCTGTCTGCCTGTCTGTGCCTGCTGTACAGGTTCCAGGAAGTTCTGCACAGCAAGTGTAGACAGGCAGACACACAGCAACTCCCGGAGTCAGCCAATCCATGCACTGGTCAGCAGATGACATCCATAGGTCATAGAAAGAGAGAGCGGAAGAGGATATAAAATACTTTTGAGTCCTGTCCAGTGAATATGGCTGTGTATCGACCACATTCTGAACATAGAGAGGATTAAACTATGTGGACTGCTTGTGACCCTATCAACTGTCTCGCCCACTTTGTCTGTCTTTGAGTTTCCCCATCTTTTATTTCTGTCTCTCTTTCTCTCTCTCCACCTCTCCTCTCTCCACCTCTCCTCTCTCACTCCGTTGGGAGTTAAGGCATTTGGTTTTCTTTTGCACAATTGGAACAATCCCAAATCAAACCACTGGTCACACATACTCACACACATCATACAAACACACACATTTACACAAAAACGGTAATGTGTTGGCTTTATAAGGCATTATTTGATTATTAATAGGTATAGACATTAACTGGGTGGATCGTAGACATTCTCATGTTGCATTGACTCTCAAGCAGTTCTGACATTCAACCAAGCATTTCTTTACTTTTCTTGTGCGTTTTACTGTATATTTATTCTACACACACACACACACACACACACACACACACACACACACACACACACACACACACACACACACACACACACACACACACACACACACACACACACACACACACACACACACACACACACACTCTCTCTAGCTCTGCCCCCCGCCTCTTTCTTGGTGCAGTTGGCAGTTTCTCTGGAACAGCACACATTCTTGGCAAGTTTTTAATCCAAACATCAGCCTCCAATGATTCAGTGGGGAGAAATCCCCTATTAAATGACAATATCCCTCCCTCCCTCCCTCCCTCTGTTTCTGAACCCAATACCCCTTCAATATCCAAACCATCAATCAGCAATGCCAACCCACAGCCTCTAAAATACCACCCTAACAGTACAGTAAAACACCCCTTCATTATGCAAACCATCAATCAGCAATGCCAACCCACAGCCTCTGAAATACCACCCTAACAGTACAGTAAAAGCATTCCCAACACCATTGCTAATCCAAGCAAGCATACTACACCCACCACTAATTCCAATCTCTATACAGTATACAACCCCAATACGGTACTTTACCCCAACAAAACCACTGATTCCTATACATCCTCTCAACACCGCCATCTACTAACCCCACCAAACTACCAAACCACCAGGCCTCTCCCCTAGCTGGTTTATTATATCATCAGTGAAGTAATATTTTTTGCTGATTGCCGCTTGCACACACTGGGCAATATGAAGATCATCTTTCACACAATGGTTTGATCACAGAATGAAATGATTTAGTATTATATTTTATCACTATGAGTTTGACTGTATATTTAGGCAACATAGTTACTGTAACCGCCCAACCCCAATGAAGTACTAGAAGTATGTGTTTGTATTTGAAGCAGGAGTTGATGGATGGGTTTGACCACTGTTCTGTGTCTGATTCTATGGAGCCGCTGCTGCTCCTCCCTTTACTGCACCAGAGCCAATCAGGGCTGAATTCTTTGTGCAAGGGAAGCCAATTCATTTCTATTACTGTTGTTCTGTACATTTAGCAGAAAGACTGTTTCATAGACATTACCACACATTGGTCTAGACATGACTATGACTATAAAACAACAACTTTGTTATAGCATAGGCATTTTCTTCAGGAAACTGATGTTATACATGTGTTGCATAAATAAAACAAGTCTTTAAAAAAGTGCAGTTACAACAGTCGCAAAGTACAAATAGGATGCCCTAGTGAGAACCGATAGCTAACACAGTAAAGGAGGAAGCAAAGACGATCACTCTGCTCTGGAAGATGCTCCATGGTGGAGTGTGGCTAATCAAACCCACTCCTTGAAAGCCAATGTTTCCCCAAAGAGAAGAGAAGTGCTTCCCTGCCCAGTCTAACCAATGTGCAGACTACTGTACACCAGTATGACAATGAACAGGTAGTCTGAACACTGGGAGGACGGAGCCGGACAGACAGACTCAGAGTGTCAGGCCATTCCATAGGCAGTAGGGCTGCACGGTTTGCCTTCCTCCCTCATCCTCCTCCATTTTGGCATCAAGAAGTAGGGATCCCCCACCCGAACCCCCAAAATCACTGTTTTCTTTTCACCCGCTTGCGTCTCCTCTTCTCCCCCTCTCTCTCGTTAGGTTGTTTGTTTATTGTGTTTCTGTGTGTCGCTCCCCTCGCGGTCCGTTTGGGTCATGCCGGCCAGGCAGAGTATCCAGGCTTGACGTGGCACATTCACTCAGATGACCGACCGGGACAGACTGGCTGAGCACTATGGGAGGGGATATTACAAAAAAGAGAGAGGGAAAGAGAAAGGGAGGGAAAGAGAGTGAGAGAGATGGAGGAAGAGGGAGGGACCCATGTGGCCATATATGGGTTGGAGGGTCACTCCCTTGGGGAATACAACCTAGAGAGGTCTGCAAAGTGTATTTTTCATTTCTCATTTTCTACTCCCCTTGTTTTGTCTAGTAATACCCTACCATGGCTCTGCAGGGGTGAGATCTGGGCACCTCTGTTGTACCACTTTTCTAAATCCTTCATTTTGTTTCTTCTTCAGGTCTCCCTCGCTTTCTTAACTTCACTCTGGAAGTTCTTCCCCTCCCTCCCTCCTTACCTCCTCTCCTTCTCTCCTTCCCTCTCTCTCTCCTTACCTCCTTCTCTCCTTATCTCCTTCCCTCCCTCCCTCCCTCCCTCCGTCTCTTCTCTCCTCTCCTTCTCTCCTTGCCTCCTTCTCTCCCTCCCTCCCTCCTTCTCTCCCTCCCTCCTTCTCTCCTTCTCTCCTTCTCTCCCTCTCTCCTTCCTTCCTTCTCTCCCTTCTTCTCTCTGTCTCGCTGTACTGTTAAGCGGTAGCAGATGTTAAGTCAACACCAGGCTGTCATTTAATCTCTCCCCCTCTCTCTCTCCTTTTCTCACTCTCTCTACCTCTCCCTCTCTCTCTATCCCTCTCTCTCAACCTCCCTACCCGACAAATCAGGCAGGAAGTGGGCCCCTCTGGAATGGAAAGAAAAAATATTGAAGAAATAAGAGGGGGAGGGTTAATAGAGAGAGAGAAAGAGAGAGAATGTGAGAGTGAAGAATTGAGATGGTGAGGATGGAGAGATGGATGGATTGAGTGATGGAGAATTTTACATTACTTTTTACTCTCCATCTTGACTCGTTGCACCCACCTTTAAAACTTTGTCATGCTCAGTGTTATCCAGACAAGCAGCCCTCTGTTTCTTCTGATGTTCATGTACACACCGCAGAGTCCCCTGAGTTCCCTGTGTTTCTCCACATCTGTGTTTCCATAGCCAGAAGGTTTCCTCCAGCCCAGCTCCACCTCCCGTAGCCAGAAGGTTTCCTCCAGCCCAGCTCCACCTCCCGTAGCCAAAAGGTTTCCTCCAGTCCAGCTCCACCTCCCGTAGCCAGAAGGTTTCCTCCAGCCCAGCTCCCCCTCCTGTAGCCAGAAGGTTTCCTCCAGCCCAGCTCCCCCTCCCGTAGCCAGAAGGTTTCCTCCAGCCCAGCTCCCCCTCCCGTAGCCAGAAGGTTTCCTCCAGCCCAGCTCCCCCTCCCGTAGCCAGAAGGTTTCCTCCAGCCCCATCTCCCTCTCCCGTAGCCAGAAGGTTTCCTCCAGCCCCATCTCCCTCTCCCGTAGCCAGAATGTTTCATCCAGCCCCATCTCCCTTTCCCATAGCCAGAAGGTTTCCTCCAGCCCAGCTCCCCCTCCCGTAGCCAGAAGGTTTCATCCAGCCCCATCTCCCTCTCCCGTAGCCAGAAGGTTTCCTCCAGCCCCATCTCCCTCTCCCGTAGCCAGAATGTTTCATCCAGCCCCATCTCCCTTTCCCATAGCCAGAAGGTTTCCTCCAGCCCAGCTCCCCCTCCCGTAGCCAGAAGGTTTCATCCAGCCCCATCTCCCTCTCCCGTAGCCAGAAGGTTTCATCCAGCCCCAGCTCCCCCTCCCATAGCCAGAAGGTTTCCTCCAGCCCCAGCTCCCTCTCCCGTAGCCAGAAGGTTTCATCCAGCCCCATCTCCCTCTCCCGTAGCCAGAAGGTTTCATCCAGCCCCAGCTCCCCCTCCCATAGCCAGAAGGTTTCCTCCAGCCCCAGGTCCCCCTCCCGTAGCCAGAAGGTTTCCTCCAGCCCCAGCTCCCCCTCCCGTAGCCAGAAGGTTTCATCCAGCCCAGCTCCCCCTCCCGTAGCCAGAAGGTTTCCTCCAGCCCAGCTCCCCCTCCCGTAGCCAGAAGGTTTCATCCAGCCCCATCTCCCCCTCCCGTAGCCAGAAGGTTTCATCCAGCCCCAGCTCCCCCTCCCGTAGCCAGAAGGTTTCATCCAGCCCAGCTCCACCTCCCGTAGCCAGAAGGTTTCCCCCAGCCCCATCTCCCTCTCCCGTAGCCAGAAGGTTTCTTCCAGCCCCATCTCCCCCTCCCGTAGCCAGAAGGTTTCATCCAGCCCCATCTCCCCCTCCCGTAGCCAGAAGGTTTCATCCAGCCCCATCTCCCTCTCCCGTAGCCAGATTGTTTCATCCAGCCCCAGCTCCCCCTCCTGTAGCCAGAAGGTTTCATCCAGCCCCAGCTCCCCCTCCTGCAGCCAGAAGGTTTCCTCCAGCCCCATCTCCCTCTCCCGTAGCCAGAAGGTTTCCTCCAGCCCCATCTCCCCCTCCTGTAGCCAGAAGGTTTCCTCCAGCCCAGCTACCCTCCCGTAGCCAGAAGGTTTCCTCCAGCCCAGCTCCCCCTCCCGTAGCCAGAAGGTTTCATCCAGCCCCATCTCCCCCTCCCGTAGCCAGAAGGTTTCATCCAGCCCCAGCTCCCCCTCCCGTAGCCAGAAGGTTTCATCCAGCCCCATCTCCCCCTCCCGTAGCCAGAAGGTTTCATCCAGCCCCATCTCCCCCTCCCGTAGCCAGAAGGTTTCATCCAGCACAATCTCCCGCTCCCGTAGCCAGAAGGTTTCATCCAGCCCCAGCTCCCCCTCCTGTAGCCAGAAGGTTTCATCCAGCCCCATCTCCCCCTCCTGTAGCCAGAAGGTTTCATCCAGCCCTATCTCCCACTCCCGTAGCCAGAAGGTTTCCTCCAGCCCCATCTCCCCCTCCTGTAGCCAGAAGGTTTCCTCCAGCCCAGCTCCCCCTCCCGTAGCCAGAAGGTTTCCTCCAGCCCAGCTCCCCCTCCCGTAGCCAGAAGGTTTCATCCAGCCCCATCTCCCCCTCCCGTAGCCAGAAGGTTTCATCCAGCCCCAGCTCCCCCTCCCGTAGCCAGAAGGTTTCATCCAGCCCCATCTCCCCCTCCCGTAGCAAGAAGGTTTCATCCAGCCCCATCTCCCCCTCCCGTAGCCAGAAGGTTTCATCCAGCCCCAGCTCCCCCTCCCATAGCCAGAAGGTTTCATCCAGCCCCAGCTCCCTCTCCCGTAGCCAGAAGGTTTCCTCCAGCCCCATCTCCCTCTCCCGTAGCCAGAAGGTTTCATCCAGCCCCATCTCCCCCTCCCGTAGCCAGAAGGTTTCCTCCAGCCCCATCTCCCTCTCCCGTAGCCAGAAGGTTTCATCCAGCCCCAGCTCCCCCTCCCATAGCCAGAAGGTTTCATCCAGCCCCATCTCCCTTTCCCATAGCCAGAAGGTTTCCTCCAGCCCATATCCCCCTCCCGTAGCCAGAAGGTTTCATCCAGCCCCATCTCCCTCTCCCGTAGCCAGAAGGTTTCCTCCAGCCCCATCTCCCCCTCCTGTAGCCAGAAGGTGTCCTCCAGCCCAGCTCCCCCTCCCGTAGCCAGAAGGTTTCTTCCAGCCCCATCTCCCTCTCCCGTAGCCAGAAGGTTTCATCCAGCCCCATCTCCCCCTCCCGTAGCCAGAAGGTTTCATCCAGCACAATCTCCCTCTCCCGTAGCCAGAAGGTTTCATCCAGCCCCAGCTCCCCCTCCCGTAGCCAGAAGGTTTCATCCAGCCCCATCTCCCTCTCCCGTAGCCAGAAGGTTTCATCCAGCCCCAGCTCCCCCTCCCGTAGCCAGAAGGTTTCATCCAGCCCCATCTCCCTCTCCCATAGCCAGAAGGTTTCATCCAGCCCCATCTCCCTCTCCCGTAGCCAGAAGGTTTCCCCCAGCCCCATCTCCCTCTCCCGTAGCCAGAAGGTTTCATCCAGCCCCATCTCCCGCTCCCGTAGCCAGAAGGTTTCGTCCAGCCCCAGTTCACTCTCCCGTAGCCAGAAGGTTTCCTCCAGCCCCATCTCCCCCTCCTGTAGCCAGAAGGTTTCCTCCAGCCCAGCTCCCCCTCCCGTAGCCAGAAGGTTTCTTCCAGCCCCATCTCCCTCTCCCGTAGCCAGAAGGTTTCATCCAGCCCCAGCTCCCCCTCCCGTAGCCAGAAGGTTTCATCCAGCCCCAGCTCCCCCTCCCGTAGCCAGAAGGTTTCATCCAGCCCCATCTCCCTCTCCCGTAGCCAGAAGGTTTCCTCCAGCCCCATCTCCCCCTCCTGTAGCCAGAAGGTTTCCCCCAGCCCCATCTCCCTCTCCCGTAGCCAGAAGGTTTCCTCCAGCCCCATCTCCCCCTCCTGTAGCCAGAAGGTTTCCCCCAGCCCCATCTCCCTCTCCCGTAGCCAGAAGGTTTCTTCCAGCCCCATCTCCCCCTCCTGTAGCCAGAAGGTTTCATCCAGCACAATCTCCCGCTCCCGTAGCCAGAAGGTTTCTTCCAGCCCCATCTCCCCCTCCTGTAGCCAGAAGGTTTCCCCCAGCCCCATCTCCCTCTCCCGTAGCCAGAAGGTTTCTTCCAGCCCCATCTCCCCCTCCTGTAGCCAGAAGGTTTCATCCAGCACAATCTCCCGCTCCCGTAGCCAGAAGGTTTCGTCCAGCCCCAGTTCCCTCTCCCGTAGCCAAAAGGTTTCCTCCAGCCCCCCCTCCCCTCCCCCACCCCATAGCCAGAAGGTTTCCTCCAGTCCCAGGTCCCCCTCCCTTACAGATGTACAGTGGAGAACGACTGTGTCTTGACCAACACACTAATGACTTCCACATGTAGGCTTTCTCTTTCTCTCTCCCTTACCCTCCCTCTCCTGCCCCGCTCTACCTCTCACTCTCATTATTCCTCCCTTTTTCCACCTCCCCTCTTTCTCCCCCTCTGTGCTCCCCCACCCTCTCTCCTCTCCCCTGCGCTCCCCCTAACTTGTCCCTCTCCTTACCCTTGTCTCCACATTCCCCTTCTCTCTCTTTCTCCCTGGATCGTCGCCCAATTAAGCCAATCTCTTGATTAAAAATCGAACCGAAAAATAAGTATGCATTTCCCTGCCATGGTTCTTTGCATTTGCTTGTTTCTATTGTCAAACCTGATGGCCTCTTCCTTTCTGTTTGTGTTTCTCAGGAGAAGGAGAAGAAATACATGCTCCCTCTTGACAACCTGAAGGTGCGAGACGTGGAGAAAGGCTTTATGTCCAGCAAGCACGCCTTCGCCATCTTCAACACCGAGCAGAGGTCTGGAACCACACATCCTCATAAAGTTAACTTTTAATATTGTAGCGGTACACTCTTCAAAAAAAGGGTTCTTCGGCTGTGCCCTTAGGGGAACCTTTTTGGTTCCATGTAGAACTCTGTCTGTTATCCAGGTAGAACCCTCTGTGAAACCCATAAGGGTTCTACCTGGAACCAAAAATGGTTATTCAAAGAGTTCACCTATGGGGACAGCCGAAGAACTCTTTTAGGTTCTACTGTTGATAGCACCTTTTTTTCTAAGTGTACTTTTACTTTAAATATTCCTACTTTGGTACCACTACTTCTAATAATAAAAATACAAACTGTACAGGAAGACAGAAACCAACGTGGCTGGTGGGATTCTTCTCTTCCTAGGCTTTATTGAACTAGATGGGCCTGCCACCCCCTGCCTTGACCCCTAAGGGGACCTGGAAGCAGTGTAACTAACTTCCTCATCCCCTCCCCTGTGTTGTGGTCCGACAGGAACGTGTACAAGGACAACCGTTTCCTGGAGCTGGCCTGTGACACTCAGGATGAGGTGGACAGTTGGAGGGCTTCTCTCCTACGCGCTGGAGTCTACCCCGAAAGATCTTCTAATGTGAGTGACTGCTGCACGGGCCACCAGCGTTGGGGACAATTCCATTTCCATTCAGTCTATTCACAAAGCCAGCCGAATTGGCTGAATCTAAATGGAATTGACCTCGACCCTGGTGCCCACCACTGTGACCCCTTCCTGTGGCATCACCCCATATTTGTCACTGACTCACTGTAACTCCTGTCCACCACATCTGCCCTGTTTATCATTTTACGTATTACCCATGACTACCCCTCACTCCCTTCCCATGTTCCACTTCTGTCATATCTATTCTTATTATTTATGAATTTTTCTTAAACCTGTGTGCTTGCATGTTTATGTACATTGCTAAATATGCATTTTGAATGTATAATCCAGTATACAGTACCAGTCAAAAGTTTGGACACACCTACTCATTCTAGGGTTTTTCTTTATATTTACTATTTTCCACATTGTAGAAGAATAGTGAAGAATGGAATCATGTAATAACCAAAAAAGTATTAAACAAATGAAAACATATTTTATATTTGAGATTCTTCAAAGTAGCCACCCTTTGCCTTGATGACAGCTTTGCACACTCTTGGCATTCTTTCAACCAGCTTCACCTGGAATGCTTTTCCAACAGTCTTGAAAGAGTTCCCACATATGCTGAGTACTTGTTGGCTCCAACTCATCCCAAACCATCTCAATGGTCGGGGGATTGTGGAGGCCAGGTCATCTGATGCAGCACTCCATCACTCTCCTTCTTGGTCAAATAAAATAGCCCTTACACAGCCTGGAGGTGTGTTGGGTCATTGTTCTGTTGAAAACCATATGATAGTCCCACTAAGCGCATACCAGATGGGATGGTGTATCGCTGCAGAATGCTGTGGTAGCCATGCTGGTTAAGTGTGCCTTGAATTCTAAATAAATCACTGACAGTGTCACCAGCAAAGCACCCCCACACCATCACACCTCCTCCATGCTCCACTGTGGGAACCACACATGCAGAGATCATCCATTCACCTATGCTGCGTCTCACAAAGACACAGCGGTTGGAACCAAACATCTCAAATTTGGACTCATCAGACCAAAGGACATATTTCCACCGGTCTAATGTCCATTGTTTGTGTTTCTTGGTCCAAGCAAGTCTCTTCTTCATATTGGTGTCCTTTAGTAGTGGTTTCTTTGCAGCAATTCAACCATGAAGGCCTGATTCACACAGTCTCCTCTGAAAAGTTGATGTTGAGATGTGTCTGTTACTTGAACTCTGTGAAGCATTTATATGGGCTGCAATTTCTGAGGCTGCTAACTCTTATTGTCACGCCCTGACCGTAGAGATCCTTTTTATGTCTCTATTTTGGTTGGTCAGGGCGTGAGTTTGGGTGGGCATTCTATGTCTGGTGTTCTATGTTGTCCTTGTTTTGTATTTCTGTGTGTTTGGCCTGGTATGGTTCTCAATCAGAGGCAGCTGTCTATCGTTGTCTCTGATTGAGAATCATACTTAGGTAGCCTGTTCCCACCTGTGTTTGTGGGTGGTTGTTTTCTGTTTAGTGTATGTCACCTTGCAGAACTGTTCGTTTATCGTTTTTGTTGTTTTGTTCTAGTATTCGTATTCATTAAAAGGTATTATGAATATTTACCACACTGCACCTTCGTCTTCTCCTTCTCCTCTATACGACGATCGTTACACTTATCGTCTACAGCAGAGGTAACTCAGGGTCTTCCTTTCCTGTGGCGGTCCTCATGAGAGCCAGTTTCATCATAGCGCTTGATGGTTTTTGCGACTGCACTTGAAGAAACTTTCACATTTCTAGAAATGTTCCGCGTTGACTGACCTTCATGTCTTAAAGTAATGATGGACTGTCGTTTCTCTTTGCTTATTTGAGCTGTTCTTGCCATAATATGGACTTGGTCTTTTACCAAATAGGGCTATCTTCTGTATACCACCCCTACCTTGTAGCAATACAACTGATTGTCTCAAACGCATTAAGAAGGAAATCATTTCCACAAATTAACTTTTAACAAGGCACACCTGTTAATTGAAATGCATTCCAGCTGACTACCTCATGAAGCTGGTTGAGAGAATGCCAAGAGTGTGCAAAGCTGTCATCAAGGCAAAGGGTGGCTACTTTGAAGAATCTCAAATCTCAAATATATTTTGATTTGTTTAACACTTTTTTAGTTACTACATGATTCCATGTGTTTTTTCATAGTTTTGATGTCTTCAATATTATTCTACAATGTAGAAAATAGTACAAATAAAGAAATACACTTAAATGAGTAGGTGTGTCCAAACTTTTGACTGGTACTGTATATTTTTACAATTTAAAAAAGTCATATCTCTCCTATCACTTCACAAGTGACTCATCATATCACTTTAATCTCTCCGTCCTCTCTGTCTTTCTCCCTGAAGATTGATGTAAGTGTGAAGATGATGTAACTAGTCACAATAGCTGTAGGCTACATTTTGTCGATATGCTATTCGTACTTGTAACTCATTTTTGCTAAAATATTTTAGCCCTTTTTAAAAGCCTATGCTATGGTTGTTTCTGATGTGCAGAGCTTTGTGATTTCCGTTTGTAATGAAAAGCGCACTACAAATAAAGTTATTATTATTATTATTTGTCATTGATATACACAATTTTTCTGCATCTAAAGATGCAAGCCACTAGCTCTGTATTGTTAAATACAGGTGTGTTAAAACTAAAAGCCCTTTTCCTCCAGGTGGAGAGTGAGGGGGGCGGCTCCTCGTCCTCATCCCAGGACAATTTTTCCATGGACCCTCAGCTGGAGCGGAAAGTGGAAACCATCCGCAACCTGGTCGACTCCTACATGGCCATCGTCAACAAGTGCATCCGCGACCTCATGCCCAAGACCATTATGCACCTCATGATCAGCAACGTAAGAGACCTCTGCTTCACGCTGGCGTAGTGCTATCAGAACTGGGTTCAAATGGTAGTTGAAATCTTTAAAATACCTTCAGCGTCAGCTTGAGCCTGACTGGTGTACAACTTTTTAGATTATTCTAATGGTTTCTTTGTGCCAGGCAAGCTAAATCAAATCAAATCAATAAAAATTCAAATCAGATTTTATTTGTCACATAAACAACAGTTGTAGACCAACAGTGAAATGCTTACTTAACGAGTCCTTTTCCAACAATGGAAAGTTATATATATACAGGAAGTACCAGGTAATAACAGGGCTATATACAGGAAGTACCAGGTAATAACATGGCTATATACAGGAAGTACGAGGTAATACGATGGCTATATACAGAGAGTACCAGGTAATAACATGGCTCTACAGGGAGTACCAGTTAATAACATGGCTATATACAGAGAGTACCAGGTAATAACATGGCTATATACTGAGAGTACCAGTTAATAACAAGGCTATATACAGAGAGTACCAGGTAATAACATGGCTATATACTGAGAGTACCAGGTAATAACATGGCTATATACTGAAAGTACCAGGTAATAACATGGCTATATACTGAGAGTACCAGGTAATAACATGGCTATATACTGAGAGTACCAGTTAATAACAAGGCTATATACAGAGAGTACCAGGTAATAACATGGCTATATACTGAGAGTACCAGTTAATAACAAGGCTATATACAGAGAGTACCAGGTAATAACATGGCTATATACTGAAAGTACCAGGTAATAACATGGCTATATACTGAGAGTACCAGGTAATAACATGGCTCTATACAGGGAGTACCAGGTAATAACATGGCTATATACTGGGAGTACCAGGTAATAACATGGCTATATACTGAGAGTACCAGGTAATAACATGGCTATATACTGAGAGTACCAGGTAATAACATGGCTCTATACAGGGAGTACCAGGTAATAACATGGCTCTATACAGGGAGTACCAGGTAATAACATGGCTATATACTGAGAGTACCAGGTAATAACATGGCTATATACTGAGAGTACCAAGTAATAACATGGCTATATACAGGGAGTACCAGGTAATAACATGGCTATATACAGGAAGTACGAGGTAATACGATGGCTATATACAGAGAGTACCAGGTAATAACATGGCTCTATACAGGGAGTACCAGTTAATAACATGGCTCTATACAGAGAGTACCAGGTAATAACATGGCTAAATACAGGGAGTACCAGTTAATAACAAGACTATATACAGAGAGTACCAGGTAATAACATGGCTATTTACAGAGAGTACCAGGTAATATCATGGCTATTTACAGAGAGTACCAGGTAATAGCATGGCTCTATACAGGGAGTACCAGGTAATAACATGGCTATATACTGAGAGTACCAGGTAATTACATGGCTATATACTAAGAGTACAAGGTAATAACATGGCTATATACTGAGAGTACCAGGTAATAACATGGCTATATACAGGGAGTACCAGGTAATAACATGGCTATATACTGAGAGTACCACGTAATAACATGGCTATATACTGAGCGTACCAGGTAATAACATGGCTATATACAGGGAGTACCAGGTAATAACATGGCTATATACTGAGAGTACCACGTAATAACATGGCTATATACTGAGAGTACCAGGTAATAGCATGGCTCTATACAGGGAGTACCAGGTAATAACATGGCCATAGACTGAGAGTACCACGTAATAACATGGCTTTATACTGAGAGTACTAGGTAATAACATGGCTATATACTGAGAGTACCAGGTAATAATATGGCTATATACTGAGAGTACCAAGTAATAACATGGCTATATACAGGGAGTACCAGGTAATAACATGGCTATATACTGAGAGTACCAGGTAATAACATGGCTATATACTGAGAGTACCAGGTAATAACATGGCTCTATACAGGGAGTACCAGGTAATAACATGGCTATATACTGAGCGTACCAGGTAATAACATGGCTATATACAGGGAGTACCAGGTAATAACATGGCTATATACTGAGAGTACCACGTAATAACATGGCTATATACTGAGAGTACCAGGTAATAGCATGGCTCTATACAGGGAGTACCAGGTAATAACATGGCTATAGACTGAGAGTACCACGTAATAACATGGCTTTATACTGAGAGTACTAGGTAATAACATGGCTATATACTAAGAGTACCAGGTAATAACACGGCTATATACTGAGAGTACCAAGTAATAACATGGCTATATACAGGGAGTACCAGGTAATAACATGGCTATATACTGAGAGTACCAGGTAATAACATGGCTATATACTGAGAGTACCAGGTAATAACATGGCTCTATACAGGGAGTACCAGGTAATAACATGGCTATATACTGAGAGTACCAGGTAATAACAGGGCTCTATACAGGGAGTACCAGGTAATAACATGGCTCTATACAGGGAGTACCAGGTAATAACATAGCTATATACTGAGAGTACCAGGTAATAACATGGCTCTATACTGAGAGTACCAGGTAATAACATGGCTATATACAGGGAGTACCAGGTAATAACATGGCTATATACTGAGAGTACCAGGTAATAACATGGCTATATACTGAGAGTACCAGGTAATAACATGGCTATATACTGAGAGTACCAGGTAATAACATGGCTCTATACAGGGAGTACCAGGTAATAACATGGCTATATACTGAGAGTACCAGGTAATAACATGGCTATATACTGAGAGTACCAGGTAATAACATGGCTATATACTGAGAGTACCAGGTAATAACATGGCTCTATACTGGGAGTACCAGGTAATAACATGGCTCTATACAGGGAGTACCAGGTAATAACATGGCTCTATACAGGGAGTACCAGGTAATAACATGGCTCTATACAGGGAGTACCAGGTAATAACATGGCTCTATACAGGGAGTACCAGGTAATAACATAGCTATATACTGAGAGTACCAGGTAATAACATGGCTCTATACAGGGAGTACCAGGTAATAACATGGCTCTATACAGGGAGTACCAGGTAATAACATGGCTCTATACTGAGAGTACCAGGTAATAACATGGCTCTATACAGGGAGTACCAGGTAATAACATGGCTCTATACAGGGAGTACCAGGTAATAACATGGCTCTATACTGAGAGTACCAGGTAATAACATGGCTCTATACAGGGAGTACCAGGTAATAACATGGCTCTATACAGGGAGTACCAGGTAATAACATGGCTCTATACAGGGAGTACCAGGTAATAACATGGCTCTATACTGAGAGTACCAGGTAATAACATGGCTCTATACAGGGAGTACCAGGTAATAACATGGCTCTATACAGGGAGTACCAGGTAATAACATAGCTATATACTGAGAGTACCAGGTAATAACATGGCTCTATACAGGGAGTACCAGGTAATAACATGGCTCTATACAGGGAGTACCAGGTAATAACATGGCTCTATACTGAGAGTACCAGGTAATAACATGGCTCTATACAGGGAGTACCAGGTAATAACATGGCTCTATACAGGGAGTACCAGGTAATAACATGGCTCTATACAGGGAGTACCAGGTAATAACATGGCTCTATACAGGGAGTACCAGGTAATAACATGGCTCTATACAGGGAGTACCAGGTAATAACATGGCTCTATACAGGGAGTACCAATACCGAGTTGATGTGCAGCGGTACGAGGTAATACATTTTTTTTTACTTTAACCTTTTTTTAACTAGGCAAGTCAGTTAAAAACAAATTCTTATTTACAATGATGGCCTACCCCGGCCAAACCCGGACGCCGCTGGGCCAATTGTGCGCCGCCCTATGGGACTCCCAATCACAGCCGGATGTGATGCAGCCTGATGGCTATATAGACATGGCTATATACAGGGAGTAGCTGTACTGAGTCAATGTGTAGGGGTACAAGGTAATTGAGGTAGCTATGTACATATAGATAGGGGTAAAGTGAGTCAATGCAGATAGTCCAGGTAGCCATTTGATTAGCTATTTAGCAGTCTTGTTTAGCAGTCTAATGGCTTGGAAGTAGAAACTGTTCAGGGTCCTATTGGTTCCAGACTTTCTGCATTGGTAAATCAAACAGGCCGGGTTACCGTAAAGCACTAGCTGACAATTATTGTTGTAATAAGGACTTTATAAACATATTTGAATGAGTGATTGATTTATCCATCAATTCTCTCTCCCACCACCAGGTGAAGGACTTCATCAACGCGGAGCTGCTGGCCCAGCTGTACTCGGCCGGGGACCAGGGTGCCCTGATGGATGAGTCCCAGGAGCAGGTCCAGAGGAGGGACGAGGTCCTCAGGACCCACCAGTCCCTGAAGGAGGCCCTGGCCATCATAGGAGACATCTCCACCACCACCATCTCCACCCCCATGCCGCCGCCCGTGAACGACTGGCGCAGTGGAGGGGGAAACAGGTAGGCATCCTGGTAGTCCATTGATAAGGACTCCCCTAGACCCTAGACATTGATCTAAGTGTAGTGTAGTGGAGTCAACTCTTGTTCTAATAATGGTAAAGATGTTGGCTTGGCCAGCAGGAGACCCGGGTTTCCACTGATTCCCAAGAAGACTATGTTATTATTATTATAAAATGTTTTACTTGGATAGTGTTGCAAAATAAAAAAAGGAAATCACAAATAGTTACATTTATTTAATCTGTTATGTCAAGAATATGTCATACACTAGAGGTCACTGAGGGCCATATCTCCACCCCCACAGGTCTCCTCCAACCAGCCCCACTGGTTCCAGGAGGATGTCATCAGGCCAGCGCCCTAGTCCCGGAGGGGGGCGAGGGGCTCCACCCCCTCCTAACCGCCCAGGACCCCTGGGGCCCTTCAACAACAGTGCTGATAGCCCCCAGGTCCCCAGCCGCCCCAACCGAGCCCCTCCCAGCATCCCCAGGTGAGGCCAGGCCAGGGCCTATGTGCTCCTTTGTGGCTCAGTTGGTCAGAGCATGATCGTGTGTGCTAAGAGCAAGGGATTAATTCACACAGGGATCACAAACTAAATATGTATGCACTCATTGTAAATTGCTTTGGCCTTTGGATTAAAGGGTCTGATATGTATACATAGAGAACACAGGAGGTAGGTGGCACCTTAATTGGGGAGGACGGGTTGGTGGTAATGGCTGGAGCGTAATAAGTGGAATGGTATCAAATACACCAAACACATGGTTTCCATGTGTTTGATGCCATTCCATTTGCTCCGTTCCAGACATTATTATGAGCTATCCTGCCTTTGTTAGCCTCAACTGATAGATACACTGAACACTATTTGGTACCCATTACTAGTGGTAACCATCAGTTTTTCCTGACCATATAACCCGACTCAGTTCCCTACATCATGTATAGAAGTTCCACTGTTTTATTTAAAGGGGAATATTTTAAGGGTTATTATACTGAACAAAAATGTAAACGCAACATGTAAAGTGTTGGCCACATGTTTCATGAGCTGAAATAAAAGATCCCAGAAATGTTCCAAATGTACAAAAAGCTTCTTTCTGTTACATCCCTGTTAGTGAGCATTTCTCCTTTACCAAGATAATCCATCCACCTGACAGGTGTGGCATATCAAGAAGTTGATTAAACAGCATGATCATTACACAGGTGCACCTTGTGCTGGGGACAATAAGAGGCCACTCTAAAATGTACAGTTTTGTCACACAACACAATGCCACAGATGTCTCAAGTTGAGGGAGTGTGCAATTAGCATGCTGACTGCAGGAATGTCCACCAGAGCTGAGAATTGAATGTTCATTTCTCTATCATAAGTCGCCTCCAACGTCGTTTTAGAGATTTTAGCAGTACCTCCAACCGACCTCACAACCGCAGACCACGTGTAACCACGCCAGCCCAGGACCTCCACATCCAGCTTCTTCACCTGCGGGATCGTCTGAGACCAGTCACCCAGACAGCTGATGAAACTGAGGAGTATTCCTGTCTGTAATAAAGCCCTTTTGTGGGGAAAAACTCATTCTGATTGGCTGGGCCAGGTTCCCAAGTGGATGGGCGTATGCCCTCCTAGACCCATCCATGGCTGCACTCCCAGTCATGTGAAATCCATAGATTCGGACCTAATGAATTTATTTAAATTGACTAATTTACTTATATGAGCTGTAACCGTAAAGTAGGGGCCTGAGGGCACACACTTAATGTGTTGTGAAGTCTGTTGTGAATGTATTGTAAGGTTTTTAAAATTGTATAACTGCCTTAATGTTGCTGGACCCCAGGAAGAGTAGCTGCCAAGCAGCAGCTAATGGGGATCCTTAATAAATACAAATACCATATACAAAAAATAGTTTAAATTGTTGCATGTTGCGTTTATATTTTTGTTCAGTATCGTTCAACTAAAACACACAAACACATTCCAGTAGTTTGTGGTTACTGAAGCAAGGAAGTCCAGAAGCTGAAGTGTTTCTCAACACCACTTCCAAATTCAGGATGCCACTTTTTCTGTTTCTTTCTCTGAAGTCACAATTTCTCTTTTAACACCTGTCCTTTATGCTATTGCTAATTGCCTGTTTTTAACCCTTTTTCAACTAACTTAACTCTCTGCTTCTCTCCTACTCTCTTCCCTCTCGCTCTCTCTCTCTCTGTCACACTTCGTCCTCTAAACACTACTGCCCTCCCACCCTCCCTTCCTCCCTCGCCCCCAGTCGGCGACCTCCTCCTTCTCCAACAAGAAATGTCCCCCCATCTTAAGCAGTCAAAGGAGCGTGTGATCTCTTAAGGGCCTAGTGCTCATCCCCTAGCGCTCATCCGTCCCCATACCAACCCCATACCCCCTATCCTCCACAAGCCCCTCTTCTATCTATCCTTGGTCTTTACATAGTGCAGACATTGAACCTTTTGCCCTCTGACCCTGACCCCTGACCTCACGCCAGGTGACGATCGATGTCCATGTATCTATGTACAGTATGGTGCTTGTCTTGTGGTGTATCTTTCTGTATGTGTGCTTGTGCTCACCTGTGGTCCAGGTCTGTTTAGCAGATCCAGTTCCGACTGAGTTTCAGCCCCTAGAAAACCTCCATCTCCCTTACCTAGAACCCAACCTGCTGTCCCTAGAACCCCCCTCCTCACCCTCCACCCACCTCCACCTAGACCCCACTTGCTGCTTCTCTACATATCTATGCTCAGCAGTGGCACTGCCCTACCCATTCCAAAATGCAGCATGGCACATAGGCTGCTTTTATTGCATGTGTGTGTGTGTTTGTGTGTGTGTGTGTGTGTGTGTGTGTGTGTGTGTGTGTGTGTGTGTGTGTGTGTGTGTGTGTGTGTGTGTGTGTGTGTGTGTGTGTGTGTGGGAGGGGGGGGGGGAGGGAGGGGGACTAATTGGCCTATCTAGGCCAAGTTAGTTTTAGTATCATATATTACATATTGTACAACACCCTCTTTCTGTGGGTTATTGGCTAGGTGTTCTTCTCTTAGAGAGGAAAGAATATGTCTTAGTGGAGTGCTTGTGTGTCGTGTGTGTGTGTGTGTGTGTGTGTGTGTGTGTGTGTGTGTGTGTGTGTGTGTGTGTGTGCGCGTGCGTGCGTGTGCGTGTGTGTGTGAATGTAAGTGTGTGCGTATATTTGTGCATATATATGTGTGTGAGTGTGTGCCAACACGTGTGCATGTATTGTCTGTCTGCACGTTGGTTTGATGTTTGAGTTGTAAGCTGTTAATAAATCAAGACCCTTGGGACTAATGTGATGTTGGATTATTGTGTGATTCGTTCCTGTGTTGTAGTAGCAGTCAATACACATAGAACAAGGCTGAGGACATTGTTCAAAACAAAATAGCCTCAATAAATGGTATGCCTGTATCTACTGTATCACTGGTCAAGTGGAGATCTTCCTCACACCTTTAAGCTCAAACTCACAGAGGCTGGCTTGGCGAGATGGAAGGAAGTATTCCCAACACACAGAGAGACAGAGAAATACACTGATATTACTGGCCACAATTATGGGAAGATACATATCTCAGTGTGACTGAGAACAGTGACATTCTCCATTTAGCCTTTGCCTCAGGTTGGATTCAAACCTCCCCTGTGTTCATGACTGATCACATGCCACTTCAGAACTGTGTAAAACGTATCCTCTTCTCACTGTCCTCCTCCTCTCCCTGTCCTCTCCTTTTCTCTCCCTCTTCCTCCCCAGTGCTGAGTCCAGTCAGCCACTGTGCCCAGAGCTTAAGGTGGATTTGTGTAAAGTGCTCTCTGTCAGTTTGTTATTGTATATGTATGTGGTCCTCTTTTGAGACTGTGTTCTGCAGTACATACATACAAACCAAGGTATTAATAATACAGAGGTGACTGTTGACTATAATGACCTTGTTACAATCTAGCGCTTGTTCTCTCAATGTCTCTAGTGTTCTCTCGCTCTACTTCTCTAAATAGATCAATTAGACCGCCATAGTGGCATGAGTTACAAGTCTGTATTGCCAAAGTTAATTATAGAATGGAAATCATACAATATCAAGCAGAACATCAACAATGTGGTTCCTATAGTTATGAAAATATATTGTATGTAGGAGGATTTAGATTAATTGGGAATTGAATTGCAACAGTGGTTCTTTTCTTTCTGTGTGTCTGTATCTCTCTTCAATAAACTATTCCCCTCCCACTTTCCCTTTGTCCAAAATGTTTCTCTTCAAAATATATTTATCTGATTAACCCATGCAGGCTAAACTATTAGCCCTCCATAACTGGAAACAGTAGCTGAACATGCAAGTTGTTGAAAGGACATTCACAGACTGCACTGCACATAATACTAAGAAAGAAGGTTTGTTTAAATGAATCAGATATGAAACTCAACTAAAATCAACTGATTTTATTGTGGTGGATTTATTAGGCCATCATCACCATGATCTATAATGATAGTTATACAGACAGGAACAGTACACTTATTTTCCCAGAAGATGGCAATGGTTAGCCAGAAGTAACTGCAGGCCTACACTTATTATCAGGCAGACAAACACGTCCTCATCAGCATTGAGTTGCATTGCATCACTTTTGTTTTTCTTTTGACATGAAGTACTGTTCTACACAGAGTAGACTATGTTTTTTAAAAGTTGTATTATGTACAGAATAATTTTGTTATTGTCATAGCTGGGCTATTTTCTAAAAGACAATGAGAAAATAAAGCAACTCAGAATACATATTTTTCTGTTGAAAACTCCAACTTGTCCATGTGGGGTCAAACAACATTAGGAGGTCTAGCTCGGAACTGCTGAAAATTGATTTTAAAGAACTGATTCTAAGTCTGAAAGATTCCAAAAAGCGGCCAATTATTTCAGGCCCGGTACCATCAATGGGCCGCGGCTGTGAAAGATTCAGCAGGCTACTGACATTACACACCTGGCTAAAAGACTACTGTAGCTCTGCTGGCATAACTTTTATAAATAACTTTGACAATTTTTGGAAACAGAAGATGCTCTACAGGAATGATGGAGTCCATCAAATCATCTTGGCTCCTGGACCCTGTCCGCGCATTTCAAGGCTGCATTGAGACAATGACTTATCCATGACCCAAGTCCTGCTCAGATAATCCCCACCATTGTGTCGCTGAGCTGTCGTAGTGCTGTTGCAAATGTACATTGGCCCAGGGGCATTAGCAGTCATAATGTAAGTAACCTAATTTATGTCCCTCTAACTCCCCTGAATGCCTCTGTCAATCCTACAGCTATTGTATGCAGTAATCATGCACTTATGAACAATCAAGAATCCCAGAAAAGTGCTAAAAATAGCCCACATTAACATATGTAGCCTAAGAAACAAGGTTCAATAAATCAAAAGCTTGCTAGTAATAGATAACCTTCATATACTGACTCTCTCTGAAACTCACTTAGATAATAGATTGATGATACAGTGGTAGCAATACATGGTTTAAACATCTTCAGAAGAGACAGGAATGCCAAATGGTGGAGGTATTGCCGTTTATGGTCAGAGTAATATTCTTGTAAAGCTTAGAGCGGATCTATTTTTATTTTTATTTTTTATTTCACCTTTATTTAACCAGGTAGGCCAGTTGAGAACAAGTTCTCCTTTACAACTGTGACCTGGCCAAGATAAAGCAAAGCAGTGTGACAAAAAACAATGACACAGAGTTACACATAAACAAACGTAGAGTCAATAACACAATAGAAAAATCTGTATACAGTGTGTGCAAATGAAGTAAGGAGGCAATAAATAGGCCAATAGTGGCGAAGTAATTACAATTTAGCAATTTACACTGGAGTGATAGATGTGCAGATGAGGATGTGCAAGTAGAAATACTGGTGTACAAAAGAGCAGAAAAACAAAAACAAATATGGGGATGAGGTAGGAGGTTGGGTGGATGGGCTATTTACAGATGGGCTGTGTACAGCTGCAGCGATTGGTAAGCTGCTCTGACAGCTGATGCTTAAAGTTAGTGAGGAAGATATGTCTCCAACTTCAGTGATTTTTGCAATTCGTTTCATTCATTGGCAGCAGAGAACTGGAAGGAAAGGCGGCCAAAGGTAGGTGTTGGCTTTGGGGATGACCAGTGAGATATACCTGCTGGAGTGCATGCTACGGGTGGGTATTGCTATGGTGACCAGTGAGCTAAGATAAGGCGGAGCTATACATAGCTATACCTACCTAATGTCAAATGCTGTTGAAGTAATATGGCTACAGGTTCACCTGCCTCACCTAAAGCCCATTCTTGTGGGAAGCCGCTACAGACCACCAAGTGTTAACAGTCAGTATCTGGATAATATGTGTAAAATGCTTGATAATGTACAGTATGTGATATCAACAGAGAGGTATATTTTCTTGGTGACCTAGCTATTGACTGGCTTTCATCAAGCTGCCCACTCAAGAAAAAGCTTCAAAGTGTAACAAATCAAATCAAATCAAATTGTATTAGTCAAATGCGCCGAATAGAACAGGTGTAGACCTTACAGTGAAATGCTTACTTACGAGCCCCTAATCAACAATGCAGTTCAAAAAACTATGGATAAGAATAAGAAATAAAAGTAACAAGTAATTAAAGAGCAGCAGTAAAATAACAATAGCGAGACTATATACAGGGGGGTACCGGTACAGAGTCAATGTGCGTGGGCACCGGTTAGTTGAGGTAATATGTACATGAAGGTAGAGTTATTAAAGTGACTATGCATAGATGATAACAACAGAGAGTAGCAGCGGTGTAAAAGAGGGGGGGGGGGGGCAATGCAAATAGTCTGGGTAGCCATTTGATGAGGTATTCAGGAGTCTTATGGCTTGGGGGTAGAAACTGTTTAGAAGCCTCTTGGACCTAGACTTGGCGCTCCAGTACCGCTTGCCATGCGGTAGCAGAGAGAACAGTTTATGACTAGGACGGCTGGAGTCTTTGACCATTTTTAGGGCCTTCCTCTGACACCGCCTTATATAGAGGTTCTGGATGGCAGGAAACTTGGCCCCAGTGATGTACTGGGCCGTTCGCACTACCCTCTGTAGTGCCTTGCGGTCGGAGGCCGAGCAGCTGCCATACCAGGCAGTGATGCAACCAGTCAGGATGCTCTCGATGGTGCAGTTGTAGAACCTTTTGAGGATCTGAGGACCCATGACAAATCTTTTCAGTCTCCTGAGGGGGAATAGGTTTTGTCGTGCCCTCTTCACAACTGTCTTGGTGTGCTTGGACCATGTTAGTTTGTTGGTGATGTGGACACCAAGGAACTTGAAGCTCTCAACCTGCTCCACTGCAGCCCCATCGATGAGAATGGGGGCGTGCTCGGTCCTCTTTTTTCTTGTGTCCACAATCATTTAATTTGTCTTGATCACATTGAGGGAGAGGTTGTTGTCCTGGCACCACACGACCAGGTCTCTGACCTCCTCCCTATAGGTTGTCTCGTTGTTTTCAGTGATCAGGCCTACCACTGTTGTGTCATCGGCAAACTTAATGATGGTGTTGGAGTCGTGCCTGGCCGTGCAGTCATGAGTGAACAGGGAGTACAGGAGGGGACTGAGCACGCACCCCTGAGGGGCCCTGTGATGAGGGTCAGCGTGGCGGATGTGTTGTTACCTACCCTTATCACCTAGGGGCGGCCCGTCAGGAAGTCCAGGATCCAGTTGCAGAGGGAGGGTGTTTATTCCCAGGGTCCTTAGCTTATTGATGAGCTTTGAGGGCACTATGGTGTTGAACGCTAAGCTGTAGTCAATGAATAGCATTCTCACATTTTGTCCAGGTGGGAAAGGGCATTGTGGAGTGCAATAGAGATTGCATCATATGTGGATCTGTTGGGGCGGTATGCAAATTGGAGTGGGTCTAGGGTTTCTGGGATAATGGTGTTGGTGTGAGCCATGACCAGCCTTTCAAAGCATTTCATGGCTACAGACGTGAGTGCTACGGGTTGGTAGTAATTTAGGCAGGTTACTTTAGTGCTCTTGGGCACAGGGACTATGGTGGTCTGCTAAAACATGTTGGTATAACAGACTCGGACAGGGAGAGGTTGAAAATGTCAGTGAAGACACTTGCCAGTTGGTCAGCGCATGCTCTCAGTACACGTCCTGGTAATCCGTCTGTGGAGAGCGTGATCATACAGTCTTCCGGAACAGCTGGTGCTCTCATGTATGTTTCAGTGTTATTTGCCTCGAAGCGAGCATAGAAGTAGTTTAGCTCATCTGGTAGGCTCGTGTCACTGTGCAGCTCTCGGCTGTCCTTCCCTTTGTAGTCTGTAATGGTTTGCAAGCCCTGCCACATCCGACAAGCGTCAGAGCCAGTGTAATATGATTCGATATTAGTCCTGTATTGACGCTTTGCCTGTTTGATGGTTCGTCGGGGGGCATAGCGGGATTTCTTATAAGCTTCCAGGTTAGAGTCCCTCTCCTTGAAAGCGGCAGCTCTAGCCTTTAGCTCAGTGCGGATGTTGCCTGTAATCCATGGCTTCTGGTTGGGGTATGTACGAACGGTCACTGTGGGGACGACGTCATCAATACACTTATTGATGAATCCAGTGACTGAAGTGGTGTAGTCCTCAATGCTATCGGAGGAATCCCGTAACATATTCCACTCTGTGCCAGCAAAACAGTCCTGTAGCTTAGCATCTACTTCATCTGACCACTTTATTATTGATCTAGTCACTGGTCCTTCCTGCTTTAATTTGTGCTTGTAAGCAGGAATCAGGAGGATATAATTATGTTCAGATTTGCCAAAGGGAGGGCGAGGGAGAGCTTTGTATGCGTCTCTGTGTGTGGCGTAAAGGTGGTCAAGAGTTTTTTCCCCCTTTGGTTGCACATTTAACATGCTAATAGACATTTGGTAAGACGGATTTAAGTTTCCCTGCATTAAAGTCCCCGGCTACTCTGGGTGAGCGTTTTCCTGTTTGCCTATTGCGGAATACAGCTCATTCAGTGTGGTCTTAGTGCCAGAATCAGTCTGTGGTGGTATGTAGACAGCTTCGAAAAATACAGATGAAAACTCTCTAGGTAGATAGTGTGGTGTACAGCTTATCATGAGATACTCTACCTCAGGCGAGCAAAACCTCGAGACTTTCTTGGATATCGTGCACCAGCTGTTATTTACAAAATTACATAGTCCGCCGCCCCTTGTCTTACCAGACACCGCTGTTCTGTCCTGCCGATACGGCGTATAACCAGCTAACTGTATGTTGATAATGTTATCGTTCAGCCATGAAGCAAAAGATATTACAGTTTTGAATGTCCCGTTGGTAGTTCAATCTTCCGCGTAGGTCATCGATTTTATTTTCAAAAGATTGCACGTTTGCTATTAGAATGGAAGGAAGTGGGGGTTTATTTGATCGCCTACGAATTCTCAGAAGGCAGCCCGTCCTCTGGCCCCTTTTTCTCTGCCTTCTCTTCAAATGACGGGGATCTGGGCCTGTTCCCACGGAAGCAGTATATCATTCAAGTCGGGCTCGTCGGACTCGTTAAAGGAAAAAAAGGATTCTGCCAGTCCGTTTTGAATAATCGCAGTCCTGATGTCCAGAAGTCATTTTCGGTCATAAAAGATGGTAGCAGCAACATTATGTACAAAATAAGTTACAAACAAAGCAAAGAAACGAACAAAAAACACAATTGGTTAGGAATACGTAAAACGTCAGCCTTGTTCTCCGGCACCATCTTGTCCACTCATTACCTCCCCTTTATCCGGCCCTTCCTTAGGTTCCTTCCCCAGGCAGTATTGTTTCTGTTATTCATGTCTAGACGCTACTCCTACGTTGGATCGTTCCATGTTATTTGTCACATTAAACTTACCACCTGCACCTGCTTCTCAACTCCAGCGTCTATGTTACACCCACTAAGCGCAAACCAGATGGGAAGGCATATCGCTGCAGAATGCTGTGGTAGCCATGCTGGTTAAGTATGCCTTGAATTCTAAATAAATCAATGACACGTTCACCAGCAAAGCCCCCCTACACCATCACACCTCCTCTTCCATGCTTCATGGTGGGAACCACACATGCAGAGATCATCCGTTCACCTACTTTGCATCTCACAAAGATACGGCGGTTGGAACCAAAAATCTCAAAATTGGACTCATCAGACCAAAGGACAGATTTCCACCGGTCTAATGTCTAATGTTCATTGCTCGTGTTTCTTGGACCAAGCAAGTCTCTTCTTCTTATTGGTCTCCTTTAGTAGTGTTTTTTTATATACAGCAATTCGACCATTAGGCCTGATTCACGCAGTCTCCTTTGAACAGTTGATGCTGAGATGTATCTGTTACATAAACTCTGTGAAGCATTTTTTTGGGCTGCAATCTAAGGTGCAGTTAACTCTAATGCACTTATTCTCTGCAACAGAGGTAACTCAGGGTCTTCCTTTCCTGTGGTGGTCCTCATGAGAGCCAGTTTCATCATAGCGCTTGATGGTTTTTGCGACTGCACTTGAAGAAACTTTAAAAGTTTTTGACATTTTCCAGATTGACTGACCTTCATGTCTTAAAGTAATGATTTCTCTTTGCTTATTTTGAGCTGTTCTTGCCATAATATGGACTTGGTATTTTACCAAATAGGGCTATCTTCTGCATACCACCCCTACCTTGTCACAACACAACTGGCACACCTGTTAATTAAAATGCATTCCAGGTGACTACCTCATGAAGCTGGTTGAGAGAATGCCAAGAGTGTGCAAAGCTGTCATCAAAGCACAGGGTGGCTACCTTGAATAATCTCTAATATAAAATATTTGATTTGTTTAACACTTTTTTGGTTCCTACATGATTCCATATCTGTAATTTCATAGTGTTGATGTCTTCACTATTATTCTACAATGTAGAAAATAGTAAAAATAAATAAAACCCTGGAATGAGTAGGTGTGTCCAAACTTTTGACTGGTACTGTACATGGAGAGCTAACATTAATAATATGCACGTCAATCTCTCTTGGTTTAAAGTAGAGGAGAGATTGACTTCATCACTACTTGTTTTTGTGAGAAGTATTGACATGTTGAATGCACCGAGCTGTCTGTTTAAACTACTAACACACAGCTCAGACACCCATGCATACCCCACAAGACATGCTACCGGAGTTCTCTTCACAGTCTCCGAGTCCAGAACAGACTATTGGAGGCACACAGTACTACATAGAGCCATGACTACATGGACATCTATTCCACATCAAGTAACCCATGCAAGCAGTAAAATCTGATTGAAAAAAATAGATAAAAATACACCTTATGGAACAGCGGGACTGTGAAGAGACACACACACGGGCACAAACACACGCACACACACACACTCATGATAAAATACACATTATACACACGTACACATGGGTTTTGTGTTGTAGATAATGTGGTAGTAGAGTAGTGGCTGGCCCGAGGGCACACAGTTAAGGTGTTGTGAAATGTATTGTAATGTTTTTAAAGTTAACTGCCTTCATTTTGCTGGAACCCAGGAAGCGTGGGGATCCTTAATAAATACAAACACAAACTCTTTAAAAAAAGCTCAAATCAAATCAAATTGTATTTGTCACATGCACTGAATACAACAGGTGTAGGTAGACCTTACAGTGGAATGCTTACTTACAAGCTCTTTCCCAAAGATGCAGAGTTAAATGGATGCACAAGAAGGAAGCTATACAAGGAGTATATAGAAAGAATACTTCCAACTCATCAATTAGTAATTTGCCAATTTCCTGTAAAGGTCCATTCCCCTATCTAGTACTCAACAACAAAATGTTTTTTTAACTGTCACATTTTACACTCATTTGTATCATAGTTCATAATCATAGAATGGGAATTTGACAGCGACACACTGGTACACCACATTTTTTAAACACCTCTACGAACTTTACTGCGCAACAGCGTTGCTGCGTTTTCATTGGACAGAACCGGGGACGCAGCGGATGACACAGCTATCGCGTTAAAGGAACGCAAGGTCTCCAGCTCCAGTGGATTTGACAGGAGCCAACAGTTCAACACAACACCACTTTCAGGAAACTAGAAGTTAGGTGTCGGACCTGTAACTTGTAGAAGTTAGACATATTCACGTTGAGTTAAAACATACAACTGTTGAATAACGACAGTATTGATACATGTGTAGGTAGACGGCGATAATGTTGGACCCTGCGGGAGGATGATGAAGAAGAGATTGTGGCGAGTTGTGTCAGCGTGCCTACTTGTGTTATTACTGTGTTGGTAAGTTAACGTTAGCTCTACGGTACTTTTATTTTCATAACAAGGAATGTGTTTTACCTCACTAACTAACTATGTACGTTAGCCAAAACATGTTGGAAGAGATGCTACATTAACGAGAACTACGGCAAGTATAGCGTTAACTAGCTTACTAGCCAGGTTAGCTAGCTAGTTAAGTTATCTGCTAACGTAGCTCAGAGTTGTTAGATAGCGAACGTTAGCCAGCTAGCTAGTGTTCGCCAGTAGCGTTGGCTAGCTCAGACAAATGCAGTTTGTATTTTAACAATTCACATCGTTATGCCTCAGCCTGCCTCGATCACCAGAAAGTGAAGTATAGGACCCTAATAGTAACTTAACTAGCTACATAAACAATATCTCTATCATACTGAATAGGGTAGGTTAAATAACACACTATTGCCGAGTTATTGCACGGCCTGTATTGATTTCTAATATGTTCTGTGAGTCACATAATACATTTTACCCTCACCTGATAGTCAAGGATTTGACTCTTCAGCTCTTGAAGGGATTACAGCCTATTTAGTCACTCAGCTAGCAGGCTCGCTGCTTTTAGGTCCTGACCCCTGGCTGTAAATCCTTCATCACCAAAGTTCTAGGATAGGCTTAATGGAGAAGAATGCACCTGGTTTACTGTAACGGCACACATTAATGCTGCATTGATGCTCAGACAGATTCCAATAGCTTGAAGTCCTTTCGAGGAAAGTGATGCCTTATGAACCAGTTGCTTCTTGGCCCTTACATTTTTGAAAGTGTATCACTAGTCCGGCTCAGCGAGATGATGTTGCATGCACAAAGTAAACACAGTAGTGCAGGGATTGACATTAAGGTCTGAAAGGCACTCGGCCATGGCATTTGGGCAAGTGAGGAGTATTTTTGGGTTGCCAGAAAATTATCACTTGCCCGAAAAGTAGGCTAGCTATTTACACCTACACACAGGACGAACTAGACATAGCAGACTACTGGAATTATTTGTATATTGGTTGTTATCAGTAAAAACAAAACGGCAATAAGGCAACCCTTCATTTCCACAACTAAGAGTGTTGAAGCGCAAGGCTAAACTTGTGTTATTTTGTTCCCATAGCTATCAAGTTGTAGAAGTGTGAAGTGCACATGCACAGATACTGTGTGAGAGTAGTCTTGCATCGTGCTCATTTGCGGTGCTGCTCGTTGCAACGTCATCTCGCTGAGTTTACTTTTACATGTACCTGGCCTAGGCTGTAATTTTGCCCACGCAGTAGTGGAAACTCATTAATGAGCTAAGCATCTGGAAAGTACCTAGTTAGGTGCAATGTGATGTGTAAACCTCCCCCTGAACTTTGTACTGCTATGATATGACATGTTGATGGCTATCTCCTTCCTCAGACTGCAGTGTTGGAGGCTACCCCTCCTTTATTCTACTCAGGCCTGAAGGAGTATTATTGACAGTCTGGATGCAAATCTAACTTTCTCAATGTACCAATAATCTGCCCTTTATCCTGAAGTGTGCACTTGTTCACTTCCCTTCAAGGATTCAAGAGGGGAGAGTCCACTTCAGGCGGAGGGTGTGTTTATGCTCAGGGGAGAGTGCTCAGTCACAATCACACCTTGGGTGTATCACTGTAAATGAGTCATAGAATGTGCCAGTTAGGCTGCTACTCCCTTATCTTGTTACTCATAGTTTATCACTATAATTAGTATGTGTCGTTAGAGGGAATTGAGCCAAAATCTGCCATCTAGCACTGGTCCCTGTATTCACATGATCATATTATGTCCGCCTAAATTTTATTCTTGTTTAAACGACCGGTAGTACTTCTGGGCTAGGGCGATATACCATTTATACCGTATACCGATGGTATGATTTTCAATACCGTTTTTTTGGGGGGGGGGGGGTGCGTGCTACGTCACAGCTTGTAATAAACTATAAGTAAAAACTGCAATATCTAACTTTTTTGGAGACCAGACCAAATTCACATAGAATTCTGAGTTATAGATGTGTCATTCTCATTGAAAGCAAGTATAAGAAGCTGTAGATCTGTTCTATGTGCACGATTTCTTTGCTTCCCATTCTTAAGTTTTGGTTTTGTGTCTTTTATTTTGGGATTGTATGCCAGCATTAAACATCTGAAAATACAACATTTTTGGTGATTGAAAATATATTTCACAGTGGTGGAATGAGTAGGTGTTTCCAAACTTTTGACTAGTACTGTGTATATACAGTACCAGTCAAAAGTTTGGACACACCTACTTATTCCAGTTTTTTTTTCTTTTTTTTTTTTTTTCCCCCCCTATTTTCTAAATTGTAGAATAATAGTGAAGACATCAAAACTATGAAATAACACATTTGGAATCATGTAGTAACCAAACAAGTGTTAAAATCAAAATATATTTTATATTTGAGATTCTTTAAAGTAGCCACCCTTGGCCTTGATGACAGCTTTGCACACTCTTGGCATTCTCTCAACCAACTTCATGAGGTAGTTATCTGGAATGCATTTCAATTAACAGGTGTGCCTTGTTAATTTGTGGAATTTCTTTCCTTAATGCGTTTGAGCCAATCCATTGTTTTGTGACAAGGTAGGAGTGGTATACAGAAGATTTGGTAATTTTTTTTTCTCAAATAAGCAAAGAGAAATGACAGTCCATCATTACTTTAAGACATGAAGGTCAGTCAATCTGGAAAATTTCAAGAACTTTGAAAGTTTCTTCAAGTGCAGTCGCAAAAGCCATCAAGCACTATGATGAAACTGGCTCTCACAAGGACCGCCACAGGAAAGGAAGACCCAGAGTTACCTTTGCTGCAGAGGATACGTTCATTAGAGTTAACTGCATCTCAGATTGCAGCCCAAATAAATGCTTCACAGAGTTCAAGTAATGAGACACATCTCAACAGGTTCGGTGAATCAGGCCTTCATGCACGAATTTCTGCAAAGAAACCACTACTAGAGGACACCAATATGAAGAAGAGAATTATGGGCAATGGACATTAGACCGGTGGAAATCTGTCCTTTGGTCTGATGAGTCCAAATTTGAGATTTTTGTTTCCAACCACCATGTCTTTGTGAGATGCAGAGTAGGTGATCAAATCAAATTTTATTTGTCACATACACATGGTTAGCAGATGTTAATGCGAGTGTAGCGAAATGCTTGTGCTTCTAGTTCCGACAATGCAGTAATAACCAACAAGTAATATAACCTAACAATTCCACAACTACTACCTTATACACACAAGTGTAAAGGGATAAAGAATATGTACATAAAGATATATGAATGAGTGATGGTACAGAACGGCATAGGCAAGATGCAGTAGATGGTATAGAGTACAGTATATACATATGAGATGCGTAATGTAGGGTATATAAACATAAAGTGGCATAGTTTAAAGTGGCTAGTGATACATGTATTACATAAAGATGGCAAGATGCAGTAGATGATATAGAGTACAGTATATACATATGAGATGAGTAATGTAGGGTATGTAAACATTATATTAAGTGGCATTGTTTAAAGTGGCTAGTGATACATTTTTACATAATTTCCATAAATTCCCATTATTAAAGTGGCTGGAGTTGAGTCAGTATGTTGGCAGCGGCCACTAAATGTTAGTGGTGGCTGTTTAACAGTCTGATGGCCTTGAGATAGAAGCTGTTTTTCAGTCTCTCGGTCCCTGCTTTGATGCACCTGTACTGACATCGCCTTCTGGATGATAGCGGGGTGAACAGGCAGTGGCTCGGGTGGTTGTTGTCCTTGATGATCTTTATGGCCTTCCTGTGACATCGGGTGGTGTAGGTGTCCTGGAGGGCAGGTAGTTTGCCCCCGGTGATGCGTTGTGCAGACCTTACTACCCTCTGGAGAGCCTTACGGTTGTGGGCGGAGCAGTTGCCGTACCAGGCGGTGATACAGCCCGACAGGATGCTCTCCGAATTTCTTCAGCCTCCTGAGGTTGAAGAGGCGCTGCTGCGCCTTCTTCACAACGCTGTCTGTGTGGGTGGACCAATTCAGTTTGTCTGTGATGTGTACACCGAGGAACTTAAAACTTACTACCCTCTCCACTACTGTCCTGTCGATGTGGATAGGGGGGTGCTCCCTCTGCTGTTTCCTGAAGTCCACAATCATCTCCTTTGTTTTGTTGACGTTGAGTGTGAGGTTATTTTCCTGACACCACACTCCGAGGGCCCTCACCTCCTCCCTGTAGGCCGTCTCGTCGTTGTTGGTAATCAAGCCTACCACTGTAGTGTCGTCCGCAAACTTGATGATTGAGTTGGAGGCGTGCATGGCCACGCAGTCGTGGGTGAACAGGGAGTACAGGAGAGGGCTCAGAACGCACCCTTGTGGGGCCCCAGTGTTGAGGATCAGCGGGGTGGAGATGTTGTTACCTACCCTCACCACCTGGGGGCGGCCCGTCAGGAAGTCCTGTACCCAGTTGCACAGGGCGGGGTCGAGACCCAGGGTCTCGAGCTTGATGACGAGTTTGTAGGGTACTATGGTGTTAAATGCTGAGCTGTAGTCGATGAACAGCATTCTCACATAGGTATTCCTCTTGTCCAGATGGGTTAGGGCAGTGTGGTTGTGATTGCGTCGTCTGTGGACCTATTGGGTCGGTAAGTGGGTCTAGGGTGTCAGGCAGGGTGGAGGTGATATGGTCCTTGACTAGTCTCTCAAAGCACTTCATGATGACGGAAGTGAGTGCTACGGGGCGGTAGTCGTTTAGCCAAGTTACCTTAGCTTTCTTGGGAACAGGAACAATGGTGGCCCTCTTGAAGCATGTGGGAACAGCAGACTGGGATAAGGATTGATTGAATATGTCTGTAAAAAAACAGCCGGCTGGTCTGCGCATGCTCTGAGGACGCGGCTGGGAATGCCGTCTGGGCCTGCAGCCTTGCGAGGGTTAACACGTTTAAATGTTTTACTCACCTCGGCTGCAGTGAAGGAGAGCCCGCAGGTTTTGGTAGCGGGCCGTGTCAGTGGCACTGTATTGTCCTCAAAGCGAGCAAAAAAGTTATTCAGTCTGTCTGGGAGCAAGTCCTCCTGGTCCCCGACGGGGCTGGTTTTCTTTTTGTAATCCGTGATTGACTGTAGACCCTGCCACATACCTCTTGTGTCTGAGCTGTTGAAATACGACTACTTTGTCTCTATACTGGCACTTAGCTTGTTTGATTGCCTTGCGGAGGGAATAGCTACACTGTTTGTATTCGGTCATGTTTCCGGTCACCTTGCCCTGGTTAAAAGCAGTGGTTCGCGCTTTCAGTTTCATGCGAATGCTGCCATCAATCCACGGTTTCTGGTTTGGGAATGTTTTAATCGTTGCTGTGGGTATTACGTCGCTGATGCACTTTCTAATGAACTCGCTCACCGAATCAGCGTATTCGTCAATGTTGTTGTTGGACGCAATCCGGAACATATCCCAATCCACGTGATCGAAGCAGTCTTGAAGCGTGGAATCAGATTGGTCGGACCAGCGTTGAACAGACCTGAGCGCTGGAGTGTAGCGAAACTTGTGGTTCTAGTTCCGACGGTGCAGCAATATCTAACAAGTAATCTAACAATTCCACAACAACTATCTAATACACACAAATCTAAGTAAAGGAATGGAATAAGAATATACAGTGCCTTGCAAAAGTATTCACCCTCTTGGCGTTTTTCCTATTTTGTTTCATTACGACCTGTAATTTAAATGGATTTTTTTTGTTTTTCATGTAATGGATATACACAAAATAGTCCAAATTGATGAAGTGAAATGAAAAAAAGAACTGAAAAGTGGTGCGTTTTTATCTATTCACCCCCTTTGCTATGAATCCTCTAAATAAGATCTGGTGCAACTAATTACCTTCAGAAGTCACATAGATTGCACACAGTGGACTTTATTTAACTAAGTGTCACATGATCTGTCACATGATCTCAGTATATATACACCTGTTCTGAAAGGCGCCATAGTCTGCAACATCATTAAGAAATGGGCACCACCAAGCAATTGGCACCATGAAGACCAAGGAGCTCTCCAAACAGGTCAGGGAAAAAGTTGTGGAGAAGTACAGATCAGGGTTGGGGTATAAAAAAAAATATCACAAACTTTGAACATCCCACGGAGCACCATTTAAATCCATTATAAAAACTTTGAAAGAATATGGCACCACAACAAACTTGCCAAGAGAGGGCTGCCCACCAAAACTCACTGGCCAGGCAAGGAGGGCATTAATCAGAGAGGCAACAAAGAGACCAAAGATACCCCTGAAGGAGCTGCAAAGCTCCACAGCGGAGATTGGAATATCTGTCCACAGGACCACTTTTAAGTCGTACACTCCTCAGAGTTGGGCTTTACGGAAGAGTGTCCAGAAAAAAGACATTGCTTAAATAAAAAAAATAAGTAAACACGTTTGGTGTTTGCCAAAAGGCATGTGGGAGACTCCTCAAACATATGGAAGAAGGTACTCTGTTCAGATGAGACTAAAATTGAGCTTTTTGGCCATCAAGGAAAACGCTGTCTGGCGGAAACCCAACACCTCTCAACACCTTTCATGTATCTTGGCATGTTCTCCACCAGTCTTTCACATTGATGTTGGGTGCCTTTATGCCACTCCTGGTGCAAAAATTCAAGTAGCTCAGCTTTGTTTGATGGCTTGTGACCATCCATTTTCCTCTTGATCACATTCCAGACGTTTTCAATGGGGTTCAGGTCTGGAGATTGGGCTGGCCATGACAGGGTCTTGATCTGGTGGTCCTCCATCCACACCTTGATTGACCTGGCTGTGTGGCATGGAGCATTGTCCTGCTGGAAAAACCAATCCTCAGAGTTGTGGAACATTGTCAGAACAGAAGGAAGCAAGTTTTCTTCCAGGACAACCTTGTACGTGGCTTGATTCATGCGTCCTTCACAAAAACAAATCTGCCCCATTCCAGCCTTGCTGGACACTGATTTGTAGGCCTCTCCAGGTATTGCACCAACTGTGAAATTTGGTGGAGGAACGGTGATGACCTGGGGTGCTTCAGCAAGGCTGGTATCAGGCTTATTCCACCAAATACTTATTTCTGAACTCTTCCTAAGTTAAAACATTTAGTATTGTGTTTAAAAATGTTTATGAACTTATTTTCTTTGCATTATTCGAGGTCTGACAACACTGCATCTTTTTTGTTATTTTGACCAGTTGTCATTTTCTGCAAATAAATGCTTTAAATTACAATATTTTTATTTGGAATTTGGGGAAAATGTTGTCAGTGGGTTATAGAATAAAATAAAAATGTTCATTTTACCCAAACACGTACCAATAAATAGTAAAACCAGAGAAACTGATAATTTTGCAGTGGTCTCTTAATTATTTCCAGAGCTGTATGTGGATGAGCAATGACCGAGCGGCATAGGCAAGATGGTATACAATACAGTATATACATATGAGATGAGTAATGCAAGATATGTAAACATTTATTCAAGTGGCATTATTAAAGTGACTAGTGATCCATTTATTAAAGTGGCCAATGATTTCAAGTCTGTATGTAGGCAGTAGCCTCACTGTGTTAGTGAGGGCTGTTTAACCGTCTGATGGCCTTGAGATAGAAGCTATTTATCAGTCTCTCGGTACCAGCTTTGATGCACCTGTACTGACCTCGCCTTCTGGATGGTAGCGGGGTGAACAGGCAGTGGTTGTTGTCCTTGATGATCTTTTTGGCCTTCCTGTGACATCGGGTGCTGTAGGTGTCCTGGAGGGCAGGTATTTTGCCTGCGGTGATGCGTTGTGCAGACCGCACCACACTCTGGAGAGCCCTGCGGTTATGGGCGGTGCAGTTGCCGTACCAGGCGGTGATGCAGCCCGACAGGATGCTCTCAAATGTGTATCTGTAAAAGTTTGAGGGTTTTTGGTGACAAGCCAAATTTCTTCAGCCTCCTGAGGTTGAAGAGGCGCTGTTGTGCCCTCTTTACCACACTGTCTGTGTGGGTAGACCATTTCAGTTTGTGATGTGTACGCCGAGGAACTTAAAACTTTCCACCTTCTCCACTGCTGCCCCATCGATTTGGATAGGGGGGTGCTCCCTCTGCTATTTCCTGAAGTCCACGATCATCTCCTTTGTTTTGTTGACGTTGAGTGAACGGTTGTTTTCCTGACACCGCACTCCAAGTGCCCTCACCTCCTCCCTATAGGCGGTCTTGTCGTTCTTGGTAATCAAGCCTACTACTGTTGTCGTCTGCAAACTTTCTGATTGAGTTGGAGGTGTGCATGGCCACGCGGTCGTGGGTGAACAGGGAGTACAGGAGGGGGCTGAGCAGCAGTGAATGAGTAGGTGTGTCCAAACTTGACTTGTACTTTATATCATTTTTTATTCTATTTTTTATAGCGCCCCTTGTGTGCACTTCCGGTAATACCATATACCCTGGTATGGTACAGAAACGGTATGAAAATCTGGATACCGCCCAACCCTAAGTACTACTACTCATTCTAACTACAACTCATAATTAAAATTCCTCAGACTTGTAGGTATGCTAGGCTTATGGTTTTGATTAAATTTTTCTGCAGTATATTTGGCAAGTAGGCCTACTTTTGCTTTACTGCCTAGTTTCTTTCTACTGCCTATTGTTAAAGTGGCCACACACTCTAATACATAATTTGTCGTCCAATGAAACCACCATGGCTCCTTAGAGGTTACATTAAGGCTGTTGGATCTGAATTAAAAGTTAAATTAACACCCTACAACTTATATTATTTGTGTCTTACCAGACTCCAGTGGCCAAGCACAGTAGACTACTTACCCTATAAATCTCACTGCTAGACAAGGCCACGTTAGTGGTGCAGCTGTTTGACACTGCAGCTTAACACAATGACCTCTGTCCCCAGTAGAAATGTGACATTGTTGTGAGTGGAACTATTTAAAGCCTTGTCATGACCGGTGATCTCTGTTGTTCCGTGCCAAGATTCACAAGACAGCTGTGACATTGACTTGTCCATTTCCCTGACACACTGTCAGACTGTCAGCAGACAGTGGCATGTGTTTTTTATTTTCCCTGTGCAGCCACATGGCATACGGTTTTGACTTTGACCTCCCACCTCCAGCCTGGCCTGCCCCCCACAGTGATGAGAGACACACTGTCAGCCAGCTAGTCGTTCCAATCTCGCCTCTTTCAGCTCTGAAACTGCTGGGCAGCAGCTCCCTCTTTGATTATCACTCATTCATTGATTCTTTGAAATAAAGTTGTTTTCCTTCTGGTCTAGGCTTGTACTTGTTGGAACGGTAAACATAGTGACACTAGGTTACAGTATATTTCCACACCTTAATAGCATTAGGGTCGATTTCATCTAAATTCAGGAAGTAAACTGAAATTCCAATTCCACTATTCCCATTGCTCTCACTCTCACTCTGCGGCCCCCATGCCTAAATCAATAACACTGATGTCTTCTCCTATGTTATCTCAGGCACCCCACTAAATATGTTAGCTGCACAGAGCAACCCCCAGAGGCTCAGACCCAGCGTCTGAAGGAAGATCCTGTTGACAGGTCCCATCACAAGGTACATCACCTGCTTCACCTGTTTGGACCATACGTTTCTATCATGCCTTTTGTTACATACCTAGTATAACATATCAACAACTCTCTTGTTGATATGATACCTGTTTCTTTAATGTTGGATACGACAACTAATGTTTACTTACGGTCCGTCAGGGTGTTGTTCAGTTAGAGGATGGCTGGGGGTCCCAGTATGTCCAGCACCTATCTGAAGAGGAGGTGCTGCCAGAGGGAGAGGAGGTGGAGACACAGCAGCAGGGCCTAGCAGAGGAGGAGGGGGCGGGGACTCCAGGCACTGAGGTGGAGAACAAGGAGCATGTACAGGTATTTGTGTTTTGGTTATGTTTTTATTTGGATCCCCGTTTTGCTGTTAGAATTGCGATCTACTCTTCCTGGGGTCCAAAAGGCACAGGTACTGCAGTGATGAATCATAAGAAGTAGACCTGAAGAACTCCACTCTGGCTTTCTTACTGTATGTGAAGCAGATGTCTATTTCTTTAGTTCAAGACCAGATTGAGACTTGCATGCCATCCACCAGACTTATTGACCAAACCTATTGATTGTTCCTGAAATCTTTGTATCATAAAACACATACTGCACAGGCAGGTGGATGGTTGTCATGGACCATCAATATTAAGTTCTGTCTTTTACTGACAGTGCAGTGATAATGTTTTCCAGACGTTGGACCTGGACGATTCTGAGAAGGAGCCAGAGACGGCAGAACCAGAGGCCGAGCCAGAGACGGCAGAACCAGAGGCCGAGCCAGAGACGGCAGAACCAGAGGCCGAGCCAGAGACGGCAGAACCAGAGGCCGAGCCAGAGACGGCAGAACCAGAGGCCGAGCCAGAGACGGCAGAACCAGAGGCCGAGCCAGAGACGGCAGAACCAGAGGCCGAGCATCCACCTCCAGAGGCCGTTGTCACCCAAGAGCTGCAGCCAACCCCCACCTCTGACCTATTCCATCCATCCTCTGCCCCTGCCCTCAACCCCGTCACTGAAGACCCCTCCATGCCCCATGGCTCATCCTCTAGTGTACCAGAGGATACTTTGTCTGATGTCCCTGTATCGGAATTCAGCGATACTGATCTTGCCACAGACGACTGTGAAGCTGGAGAAACCAACCCCTTTGATGAATCCTGGACCTGCGTGAGTAGCGGCTCCAAGATCCAGGACCAGAGTCCCAGGTATTGTGACTTGGAATGTAGAATGTACATCTCGCAAATCTTTTCCTGAAACGCTTATTTTCAAGTCTTGTGAAAGCAAAATGTATTTTGTAGAATTCTCACAAACGGTCCAGGAAACCAAACCAGGGAATTGAATCTCATATGTGAAAACGCCCTAACCTTACCTGAGGCCTGAACTTGTGTTAGCTCCTAGCGAGCTAATGGCTTTAGCACAAATGGCTAACACAGTCAAGTGGCGCACAGGAGGCTCAGGTTTGACCCCAGTTGCTTTTACCAGTGTTTGAATGTAGGCTCTCTTTCTATTGTCTCGCTCTATAGTCTTCCTGTTGTCCTGGAGAAACTTAACAATGCTCAAGGAAAAGGCACCAAGACCGACATAGACCCCCCCCCGGCCCAGGCAGGTCAGGCCTCAGTGGGACTGGCTCAGGGGGCCAACACCTCCCACATGCTGAAAGAACCGGTAGAGATACACCAACATTTGTTGCATAGAAATAATGTTTTCTGATGCTTATAGTCCCAAAAGTGCAAACTCCAAGCTTAATTAAGCCCACTTTAAATGCTTGAGTATATGATGATTGAAGTAAGTATTTGAACCAGGTCTGATGTACTGTTGACTGCTGTTGCCAGGGCTTGAGCTCACGCATCGCTACGGAGAAGGATCCTAATGTGGCAACCAAGGATGCGGAGGACATCCCCACCTTTGACGAGTGGAAGAAGAAAATTATGGAGAAGGAGAAGAGTAAGATAGATGGTGTTCCTGTTTCACACACTCACTCACTGGTTTTGATTTAAAACGGTATCTCTCTTCATAGCTCTGGCCACTCACATCTCCACCAACGGCGGCTCCCACGCTGTAAAGAAGGTGCAGAAGAACTTCAACAACTATGCCTCGGTGGAGTGTGGGGCCAAGATCCTGGGTTCTAACCCAGAGGCCAAGGTATCTATTTCAAACTGTCACCCCCCCAAACCCATCTATATATTCAGTTGATACAACTGATTTTAATAGCTAGCTTTGCATATTTTGATGGAAGGATCTTGTTTTCTGTCAGAGTACTTCAGCCATATTAATGGAGAGCATGGATCATTACATGTTAAACCCCTGCAGCAACAAGATCTGGTGAGTGTGTGCGTGCGTTTGGAGATCCCTGTGTGTTAATGTGTACATGTGTTTCTGTCTCTCAAATATGGCTTATGTCCTTATTCTTCCTCTAAAACCTCCCTGCTCTTATTCCCTTTATAAGCACAGGTAGAACAACAACCGCTCACTATCTACTGAATCCTCTCTCTCGCCCCTCCTCTCTCTCGCCCCTTCTCTCGCTCTCTCTCGCCCCTTCTCTCTCTCTCTCTCTCTCTCGCCCCTTCTCTCTCTCTCTCTCTCTCTCTCTCTCTCTCGCCCCTTCTCTCTCTCTCTCGCCCCTTCTCTCTCTCTCTCTCTCGCCCCTTCTCTCTCTCTCTCGCCCCTTCTCTCTCTCACCCCTTCTCTCTCTCTTTCTTGCCCCTACTCTCTCTCAGGTTCATCATCGAGCTGTGCGATCCCATCCAGGTGAAGCAGTTGGACATTGCTAACTTTGAGCTCTTCTCCTCCACACCCAAAGACTTCCTGGTCTCCATCAGTGACAGGTTTGATTTTTAGCCATAGATCTGGGGCATGTTCATTAAGGCACGCATAGAAAAATGTTTTAAACCATTTAAAAACTGAAATGAAAATGTGCTGTTATTGGACAAGTTCATATAGTCTCTCCCTGTTTCAGTCAGTTTTCTTATTTTTGGTGCTTTATGAACACAACCACAATGGGGATATCTTGATTTGATATCTTTCAAACTGTCATTTGATGCTGAACATCATACATGTTACTAAAATAGTCAGTACTACTGCACTAATAAGGATTGATCAATAGGTTGAATGATGTTGAGTGTTGTTGGATGATGCTCCCTCAGGTACCCGTCCAACAAGTGGGTGAAGCTGGGCACTTTTCATGCTCGGGAGGAGCGCACTGTTCAGAGTTTCCCTCTGGACGAGCATCTGTACGCCAAATATGTCAAGGTGTGTATGGCATTCTCCTGCACCTTCTGTTATCTACCCCCTCCTTTACTCCCATTCTAGTCATCCAGGTTTCTCTTGGGAAAGAGGTATTCTGACTTCAATGGAACTACTTGATTAATTACAAATAAAATCAAGACTACAGTAGCCCCCTCTTTACTCTGTTATGGCCCTCTCCTTCACAAGTGGGTCAAACTCAAATCCCGCTCTGGGCTGTTTGTGCTGGTCCTCTCATTTTAGAGTAATGTTTTACAACTGTACAAAACATTTGAGCCTTTCTCGTCTTTAAACTGATGCTTCTGTACCTCTTCTCTGAAGAGTGGAGCAGGAACCAGCATTCATCCATTGGTCCTATTTAAATGCATGTATGCTTCTTGTAATTACTTGTTTCTCTTCCTTTGTTTCTCCTGCTTCAGATGTTCACCAAGTACATAAAGGTTAGCCTATTTCTCTCTTAGAGGTGGTTGGTATGTGGAGGAGCATGTAGGGGGTTGGGGGGAAGGGCTTTGGTGTTACAATGCTAACAGTAGGAGAATCTTGCTAACTGATCAGCACCAGCATTCACTAGGCCAGGTAGCAAATACTCCTTCTATCTAGATAAAGCCACTGAACATATCTCTGTAATCATTATAATTCATCTAGTCATGTCAGTCAAATACCATGTCATTTTGACAGTAGAGATTTTGACTGTGGAGTAGCCCATTCTTTAAAGGGCAACTTCTCTGATAGAAAACCGCCTATGTGGCATCGATATGAGTCAGAAACATTTATTTTAGTGTCAAAGTTGACTACAAAGTGTAAATAGGATTACTTTTGTTCATTAAGTCTGTCTCGTCTATAACTGTATTTTGTAGGTGAGTTCGTCATGACTTACTTGAGGGTTGGGTTTTGAGTTCGACAATGCTCACTTGCCTTTTTCATCTTAGATTCATTCAGACTAATTTGAGGAAGGAATACTGACTTTGCTGCTATGGTGTCTCATGGGGGACAAACATCTAACTGTCACATCAAACCATATTCCCTTGACTGAAATCTTGACTTTTATTAATGAACAACAGAGAAACACATTTGGAATCGTTGCATTCAGTCTCTCTTTAAGTGTGTAGGGCAAGGCGGTTCATCACAGCTTCAACGTGTTCTATATATCTGTAATAGCTTGTCGCTGACCAGCCAGACAATCATCAATGTTAACAACAACTAACTTGAATTTGACTAACAATTTAACCGCTGGCCAAATCATAGCATTGCCAAGTGTTCATATTGCAACATGATTATTATCACTGACAGTGTAGAACAGTCCCACCATGCACTGATGCCTGTCTCCTGGATGTAAATGACGTCTGTGTTTCATCGCAGGTGGAGCTGGTCTCTCACCATGGATCTGAACACTTCTGCCCCCTCAGTCTCATAAGGTAGGCAATGAATGGAAAAACTTTGAGTTAATGGAATTTTTACAGTCATTGAGAAACCCCCCCCCAGATAAGATAAAGATACATCAATTTACTGAATCAACAGGTATTTGTCATATTTGCCAATTCGGAAAGTATTCAGACCCCTCCACTTTTTCCACATTTTGTTACGTTACAGCCTTATTCTGAAATGGATCAAAAAAAAGAATACAGAACACAATACCCCATAATGACAAAGTGAAAACAGGTTTTTAGAACAGAAATACCTTATTTACATAAGTATTCAGACACTTTGCTATGAGACTCGAAATTGAGCTCAGGTGCATTCTGTTTCCATTGATCATCCTTGAGATGTTTCTACAACTTGATTGGAGTCCACCTGTGGTAAAGTCAATTGATTGGACATGATTTGGAAAGGCACACACCTGTCTATATAAGGTCCCACAGTTGACAGTGCATGTCAGAGCAAAAACCAAGCCATGAGGTTGAAGTATTTGTCCGTAGAGCTCCGAGACAGGATTGTGTTTCGGCACAGATCTGGGGAAGGGTACCAAAACATTTCTGCAGCATTGAAGACCCCAAGAACACAGTGGCCTCCATCATTCTCAAATGGAAGAAGTTTGGCCGCCCGGCCAAACTGATCAATCGGGGGAGAAGGTCCTTGGTCAGAGAGGTGACCAAGAACCCAATGGTCACTCTGACAGAGTTCCAGAGTTCCTCTGGAGAGATGGGAGAACCTTCCAGAAGGACAACCATCTCTGCAGCAATCCACCAATCAGGCCTTTATGGTAGAGTGGACAGACGGAAGCCGCTCCTCAATAAAAAGCACATGACAGCCCACTTGGAGTTTGCCAAAAGGCACCTAAATACTCTCAGACCATGAGAAACAAGATTTTCTGGTCTGAAGAAGCTAAGATTGAACTCTGTAGAGGAAACCTGGCACCATCACTACGGTGAAGCATGGTGGTGGCAGCATCATGCTGTGGGGATGTTTTTCAGCAGCAGGGACTGGGATACTAGTCAGGATCGAGGGAAAGAAGAACGGAGCAAAGTACAGAGAGAACCTTGATGAAAACCTGTTCCAGAGCGCTCAGGACCTCAGACTGGGGCATAGGTTCACCTTCCAACAGGACAATTATCCTAAGCACACAGCCAAGACAATGCAGGAGTGGCTTCGGGACAAGTCTCTGAATGTCCTTAAGTGGTCCAGCCAGATCCCGGACTTGAACCCGATCGAACATCTCTGGAGAGACCTGAAAATAGCTGTGCAGCGACACTCCCCATCCAACCTGACAGAGCTTAAGAGGATTTGCACAGAAGAATTGGAGAAACTCCCCAAATACAGGTGTACCAAGCTTGTAGCGTCATACCCAAGAAGACTCGAGGCTGTAATCACTGCCAGAGGTGCTACAACAAAGTACTGAGAAAGGGATCTGAATGCTTATGTAAATGTGATATAATTTTTTTAAATAGATTTTGCTAAAATGTAAAAAAGTGTTTTTTTGTCATTATGGGGTATTATGTGTAGATGAGGGGAAAAAAATATAATCCATTTTAGAATAAGGCTGTAACATAACAAATTGGAAAAAGTGAAGGGTCTGAATACTTTCTGAAGGCTCTGTATAATAGTGTACGAGTGTGAGGCGGCAGGTAGCCTTGTGGTTAGTGCTTTGGGCCAGTAACCAGAAGGTTGCTGGATCAAATCCCCGAGCTGACAAGGTAAAATTCTGTCGTTCTGCCCCTGAGCAAGGCAGTTAACACACTGTTCCCCGGGCGCCGAAGATGTGGATGTCGATTTATTAAGGTGGTTCAGAGGGGTTGGGTTAAATGCAGCAGACACATTTCAGTTGAATACATTCAGTTTGACAACTTTTCCTTTCCCCTGATAAGTTTACCCCATGTCGCCCATCACCAGTCTTGCATCTGGAGCTGCTAGTGTTGTACTGTTGAACTGATCTCTCTCTCTCTCTAAGCTGCCTTGTGTCAGGGGCACTGGGAGGCAGCTCTGGCGGTCAGAGTTTGCAGGACATTTTGTGTTCAAAAAGTAAAGCTAGCCACTCGCTTAACATGCTTTTTCTCCTACAGAGGCATTAATAGTGGTAAAACAAATAGACAGCTGGAACTTAATGTACTAAAGCCCACCACTAGGGACCATATGGGGCTCATTGTATTCTTGTGGGACTTAAACACACAATACATTTGTAGTATTTGCTAACTCTCAGTTTGATGTTAGTTTAAACATTTACATTACACTTTATTTTAGGATATCTTAGCTATCATTTGTTATGTTATTACTGGGCTCCTGGTGTATCTTTGTCTGCCCTCAGGTGGCTGCTAGACAGTATAACACGTCTTCCTTTCTGTTGAAGGGTTTTTGGAACGAGTATGGTGGAGGAGTATGAGGAGATCGCTGACCCCCTGGACAGACCAGACGACCAGGATGACGACCTCGGTGAGAGCCTCCTATTCTTCTGCACTATCTGAAATACTTGTCAATATTTTCTCAACCATCACGGTCATAAACATATAAATAAAATGTCTCTGGTCATACGTATCAGACAGTGAATGCATGATAAGATATGACGCATTCATCAATGTACATTAACATGTTACAAGTACACCGCAACATTTTCAACATCTAGGAGACTAGATGTAATATGTCAACAAAGTCCTGAAGTACTATTATACAGGTGTTAGGTTCCAAATATCAGAGTAAGAAATTGACGGACACTATGAAAGCTCTAACCAAGTTTATTCAAAGACATATTTCCACCAGTGGTAGTATATATATCCCAATTTGGGTGACATCCTCGTCTCTAAACATTACATCTCTATGCTAGGCAGGAAATTAAATGACGTGGGCAATAAACTGTTCCTTCTCCCTTAACGTGACCTGACCTCGACCCCCTTCCTCACTAATCCACATCTCTCCATCCTTATCAGTGCCTGCCACATTATCTTTCCTTCACTACAATACATTCCAAGCTTAACTACATCCAGCATAACCATTCCTCCTACAGACAACCATTCACTTCTGGTGTAAACCCTAGTCTATGGTACCCCTCATGTCTCTAGTAGAACTGAGGATTAACAATATTTAAAGTTTAGGAATCCCAACCCATCACAGGTTAATGTAATTTGTACCTCTCACCTTTGAACTGTTTGGATGTTGTTCCTGGTGAGTGTGATGTTATCTTTCCTGTGTGTGTGTGACCTTCAGATTATCCTCCTGGATACGTTCCTGTAGAGGACAAGGCTTCAAATGACCTCATAGGATCAGCCAAGGGTGAGTTACACACATACATCCAAATAAATATCCCATTACACCAGTCACACAACTATGGTTTCATCCTGCGTATAAGTGTCTTTGAGACTCACAGGGTTCCCACCCCTCTTAGTATTGAAAAAATTAGATCTGTCATACCTGAGTCTGTAAACCCTTTGTGACGTCTGTGGGGAGGGATTCAATGACTGGTATAAGTATTCACTCATGGGCTGTCTTGTTCCAGACGTCATTCTGAACATGGTGAACAACATTAAAGTCAACGTGCTGGGGGGAGGACCAGGTGAAGGGAACTTCTCAGGCCAGACAGTGAACCTGACTGTCGTTACATCATCTGACCCTGACACCACTACCACCCTCAGCCCAGTGTAAGTACCAGCCTACCAGTCATTTTTTTTCACTTAGTCTTTCACTTGATATAGATCTACAATATTGGCAGACATTTTGTCATTTAAACTGCTGAAGTGTTTATTTTTTAAAGTCTGACGGCAATGGTTTTTACCAGAGTATATTAGAAGTCAGCTAAATGTGATAGTTTGTGATTCCTTTTATAATGAATCACATTTCTGTCAGGGCCTGCAGGTTACCGTGCTTGGATGTGCATTATTGGTATTTTGTAGCTGTAATAGCTTACGTCCCTGTCTCTCTTTCTCTGTGTTTCTGTCTCTTCCTGTTTCTGTCTCTTTCTCTCCCTGTTTCTGTCTTTGTTCTCAGGCCTGACGCTGTAGAGGTGGAGCAGCCTGAAGTACTAGAGGACATTGATGTCACTACCACAGAGGAACCCAAACCAGAGCATGTAACTGAAGAGGAGCAGGTAGTCTCTCCTATAGAGGAGAAGGAGGAGGTCCAGTCTATAGTCACCATGCTGGAGGAGGAGGAGGATGGGAGGGAGAGAGAGGAGCACCGTTGCCCTGGCCATCGACAGCAAGAAAGCCTTGACTACTGTGGCCTATCTTCCTCCTCTTCTTGCTCCTGCTCAGCCTCCCTCCAGGAGTACCTCGTTCACCAGTGTTCCTTTCAGAGGAACTATACCAGCCAGGAGAGGAAACCAGAGGCTACTCCAGCTCCAGTCACCCCCACCACCCCGTCACAGCAGCTGCCCATCTCCTCCACGCCCACTCAGACACCCCAGCAGCCACACACTCAGGGGGAACAGGAGAGAGAGCCCAGCTCTGCCCATGGGGAGAGAGAAGCCAGGCCCACTGACATCCCACTACACCTTCCATGGGTTGAGACTGAGGCAGTGGGAGAGGTAGAGCCCAGTATGGAGCTGCCCCACCTAGAGCCCAGCCAGACCTCCACCCTGCCCAGACCCAGCTCCACCGACACCTCCAGCTCTGCCGCCAGGCCCACACCTGCCGTGGAGCCTCCACTCCACACCTCATCCAAAGACCTGCCTGGGCAGAAGCACCCCATCACTGGGGCAGAGAAAAGCCAGGAGGTGCAGCAGGAGGAGATCAGGCAGCCTCCCACTGTCGCCAGCTCCAGTGGCCCAGTGGAGCAGAGCTGGGGAACCCCTGTAGAGAGGCCCTGTCCGGAAGTCCAGCCTGTAGAACAAGACAACATCCCGGTCATCCACCAACCACATGTGTCTGATCCACTCCCCCCACCCCTCCTCACTACCTCCACCCCCACAGAGCAGCAGCAGCCTCCGGGATCCCCACCTAAACCAGCGGGTGCCGGCGGCGGCAACACTACTCCTGAGGAGCAGAACTCTGTCCCCGTCGTGGTCATGACGGAGCCTCCCTCGCACGGCCAGGGCCAGGCCGTGGCCACTGAAACCAAGGGGGAGGCGGAGCTTTTGGAGGACATCATCTTCACCCCGTCGCCCAATGGTAACGGGCAGCAGCTGCCTCGCCCCACCTCCTTCCAGCCCCCCTCTCCTTCCCCTTTAGACTTCTATGCAGAGCTCCACAACGCCACGGAGCAGGGGAACGGGAACCTGATGCACGGCTCCACCAGCCAGAAGGAGTCTGTGTTCATGAGGCTCAACAACCGCATCAAGGCCCTGGAGATGAACATGTCGCTGAGCGGACGCTACCTAGAGCAACTCAGCCAGAGGTACGGGGGCCTCAGGGATTCATGGATGGCCATTGGCTGAGCATTGAGCACCATCCTGCTGGTTTTATTAACTGTCAGATGTCAGACATATTGGAACTAGAGTTAGTCAATTGAAGGTTTAGATGGTGATCCTGATACTTCTGTGTGTTTTGTTGAAGGTACCGAAGGCAGATGGAAGAGATGCAGAGGGCTTTCAACCAAACCATCATCAAACTGCAGAACACATCCAGGATGGCAGAGGAGCAGGTGCGGAGGGGGACCTACAGTGTGTTTGTCTAGAACGTTACATACTGCATAGCCTATCTTAAGATGGAGTCTCAGGCGGGTATCGCACAGTTTTGGCCTTTAAATTATTTATTTTTTGAACCTTTATTTAACTAGGCAAGTCAGTTAACAAATTCTTATTTACAATGATGGCCTAGGAACAGTGGGTTAATTGCCTTGTTCAGGGGCAGAATGACAGATTTGGTCATCTAGTCACTCACAATTGCAGGGAGGGTATCATTTGCAATGTATGGGTATATGGCTTGTGAGAGTGTTTGTGATTGGTCAGCTCAAAAGTTTCCTTTGTCCCTATAGGACCAGAGACAGACAGAGTCCATCCATTCGTTGCAGGGCCAGCTGGAGGACGTCACACAGCTGGTGCTCAACCTGTCTGTCAGAGTCAGCCAGCTGCAGAGCCAGGTAGATACTACATCATTTCTACCCTATTGAATACAGCAGGTTTGGGGTCAATACATTTCAATTCAGTCAGTGGTAAGTAAACTAAAGACCTACTCCTCATTGCTTTTCAACAAGGAAGTTTGCCACCTGAATTGACATGGAATTGAACCCAACCCTGGAATGCAGCAGTAACATGTATTATATATTTCTTTTACACCCTTACCAATCACAGCACATGGCTGCAGTGTGCTAACTTGGCCCTGTCTCTGTTGTAGGTTTCAGACAGGCAGAGTTACCTCCTGCTGTGCCTGGTTTTGTGTTTGATCTTGGGCCTGCTGCTGTGTGTCCAGCAATGTCGCATGACTGCCATGCAGCCTCCCTCCACAGACCCTCCTATAACCTACAGCTACTGCTCCCCAGAGAGGTATCTACACTCATATCCTCTGTTATGTCCCACTAGGGGGAACACCAGGGGTTGTGATTATGTACTGCTTATGAATGGGTTACGAATGTGTTATGAAGTCCTTACATAGGTACCCTTCAATTGGTGTTACCACATCTCATCCAAGGGACACCACACACTCACCTGCACATTATTGTTGACATACATGAAGTGTCATCAGGAAGCTGTGTTTAAAGTAACTGTCCAGTGTTTCCAGGTTTCTATGAAATATGACCTATAATTAATTACAATATGAGTGAAATTGTTTTTCTTCCAAATGTTTTTTTATTAAGTATGTTAAAAAGCAGCTTTTCTGTGTTGGAATGGTATGGGCGTATACCGGTCATTAAAGATATTCACGCGAGTAGACCTCTGATTGGCCAGTGCAACATCCTCTGAGGAAATATCAAGCATTTTTTAAACGGTCTGTTTGAGATACATGTTTGAGGTGGGGTTTCTGAAGTGTTTTTTCCCCCTCCAATTTATGCTTTTGCCACATACGAGTATAGGATGAGTCAACAACATTATTTGGGTATGAGTTAACAATATGAACTTTTAAAAGTGAGATTTTCACTGGACAGTTACTTTAAGTCTGAGTCTAATTCATCCTGTCTCCTCCCTTCAGGCGTTTCTCTGAATATGAAGACATGAGCTTGAAGAGACGAGCCTCATATCCTCTCCTGCACTCTGATTCCTTTCAGTTACCTACCACTGAAGGCAAGTTTAATTATGACTGTATGTGTGTGGAGGAGTGTGTACTTCCTTCTGATTCCTCATTCTAAGGTTTAAGTTTGTGGTAGCCCATTCATAGACACTATCTACCTTAGTGGCTGTCTATTCATGAAGGTATCTTCTGGCCGGGGGAGTTTTGTTAAGAGCCCTGACACGCGGTCTTTAACCGATAACACGTATTGCTTGCGGTACGATTTTGGAAACACAATTTCTCACTGATATGAAAGATGCGTTCCTTATTAAAAGAAAGTATGTTAGGGTTCCACACAGCCATATTTCCATGTTACATCGCTTGTTTACGGAAGACAGAGGCGACCCCCTGTGCTCATTAGCTATCTAGCATGCTCGAACACCTGTGTGTTGGGATTGTAGTTTACCAGTAAGCGGTGTTTATAGCTGAGAACCCTTGGGATAAGGCAGAATGCCTTGGCTTCTCGAGAGCAAGGTTTGTGGTTGCTGTTTGGCTGATTTTATAATATTGTTTCACAATCAGTTTTTTTAAATATAATTTGCTTACTATTTTCACCTTGTGCTTGCAGGTGCAGAGTCACTGCAAACTGTTGAACCAATTAATTTTCCACCAGCTAATAAAAAGGTATGGATGGAACAGTGTCGCTATCTCAAGGAAATTCTCAACACTTTCTCACATATAAACTGTATCATGTATAACTGTATCATGAACATGATCTCTCCTCATCGCCAACCTCAACAAATAAAATCTCTCTCCTCAACCCTTCCACCCTCTGTCCCCAACACTTCTCTGCTGAAGAAACGCAGTAAGATGAAGACCGTGGAGACCCTGAAGTGCACTGCTTTCTGTGCTCCTTTGCTTGCTAACCGAGCACCCATATATGACGGCCGTGGCACCATGGACCCTCTACCCCGCACGGGGCATCTCAGCCACCCTGCCTTCAGGGACCCCCCGTCTGAGGGCAGCTCCGAGGGCTCCTCCCAGTCAGACGTGCCCTCCTTCTGCGGCCTCGCTGCTGCCTCCTGCACGCGCCTCTGTGATGGCCTACCCCCGCCCAGGAGCAGGGCAGAGAAGCGGGCGTTCAAGCCTGGGCGCGTGGATCTCCTGCAGGCCCTGCGGAGAGATGGGAGCGAAGCTACACCCACCATCCTCACCCTGCAGGACCTCATCGGGGGGGAAAAAGAGCTAGCTGCAGGGAGGCTGGGAGTGATGGCGCTCTGAGGTCCTGTCTGACACAGACTGCTCCTCCTTCAGACTCTGGAACACTCATCCTCTGAAAGGAGGGTTGTTGTTATCTCTGTATACATAGGAGACTTTAAGCTAGGACACAAATGAGACAATTCCTCTTCTTCCACCTCCTAACCAGCATGTTATGTTCTGTCCATGTTCTTTGGCAAACCTTTTGTTATGAGGTTAATAATGGCAACCTTAAAAGATAAGGTAACTTTTTTTTTTATACCAAATCTGTATTTTGGATGTAAATGGCATGTTCTAGAATAAAACATTAACAAAAGCTCAAAAAATCACCTAAATATGTCATTTTAGAAACTTTATCTGCAATGTTATATTTCATTTTGTGCGACTCAAGCAGTTTCCCCTATCCATCTATGCTTATTTTCCGTGCAGTCCGAGCATGCGCACCCAGAAAAGTATTATGGGCTACACGGAGAAGTATCGCTCGAGCTGCACAATATGAAATATAATGTTGCCAATAAAGTTTGGAGTGACAAAATGTAATGTGTACAACATCTAAAGACCTGCATCACTATAGTGAGTGTTGCCATTTCTAAAAGGATGTATTTGGGTGATTTTAGAGCTTTTGTTTTGCTTTATCCACACCCTGGCACTGCAGAATGAGCAGGAGGAAGTCTATCTCTGGTTGGGGTAAGTTTATCAAAAACAAGTGAAATCGCAAAAAGAATGTCTGGGCACTTCTATAACATCCCATTTACATTCAAAATACAGATTTGGTAAAAAAAAAGTAACTTCTCCTTTAAAGGTGCACAATGTAACAATCAAAACTACAAATAATAGCCAATGTCAATGTATGGCTAAAGGAATACAATTCCATGAGGAAAATCTAAGTTAGAATTTGCTTTTAACCGTGAGTTGCTGGTCTAGCCATGCTCAGTTCATAGAAACCGCAGGTTCTTCCTGTTTCAAGATTGGTTCTCATTTTCTGAAGTTGAAAACATTTTATTATATTAGGGATAAATGCCCCTATCTAAGCTATTTGACCACAGTAAAAGTCCAGCAACACCTGCTATGACCTAGTCTTTTGTTAAAACTTGTTTTGTAATTTATGGACTAGTGAGTAGATTGTACCATGGTTGGACACCTGAAATGTCATGCAAATGTCACTTAAATATAAATGGTTAATATATTTATCATATCATGAATAAATGCAGGTTGAGACTTTTCTACTATTACGTTGGGGACCTTTATTTAGACATTTCCCCAAAGTGCTGTGACCCAGAAGTGACATTCTAATCTGGGTGACAGAGACGGAAGAGGAAGCGAGACGGCCCACTCCCTCATTTTTTGGGGTTACATTACAGTGAATGAACTAAGCAGGCCAGACCCAGCTCCTATTGCATTGGGGTCTAGGGGTGAACGACCCTGTTAAGCAGACTGGATTTATAAAAAAACAAAAAAACAATTGTAAGCAGCCTGAGTGAACCAACTTCATTTATCCACCATCTTTGGCTGACAAGAAGCCTGGGGTCACAGGTGTTGTTTACAGAGCTAGCTAGTCTAGTACTGTGCAAAAGAACTTGACTGCAGCTGGGTTTTCTTCAGCCAACACGCCGGTAACATTTCAGTGTGTAGTACCTGCATGCCACAGTAAAAATGTGACCATCGTTTTCCCAAAAATGAAGAGCTCAGACATTAGTGGCTGGATGGACAGGTTGCACCTTAATTGAACAAAAATATAAATGCACCATGTAAAGTGTTGGTGCCATGTTTCATGAGCTGAAATAAAAGATCCCAGATTTTTTCCATATGCACAAAAAGTTTATTTAATGTGTAAAATGTGTTTACATCCCTGTTAGTGAGTATGTATCCTTTGTCAAGATAATCCATCCACCTGACAGGTGTGGCATATCAACAAGCTGATTAAAGAGCATGATCATTACACAGGTGCACCTTGTGCTGGGGACAATAAAAGGCCACTAAAATGTGCAGTTTTGTCACAACACTGCCACAGATGTCTCAAGTTTTGAGGGAGCGTGCAATTGATATGTTGACTGCAGGAATGCCCACCAAAGCTGAATTGAATGTTAATTTCGCTACCATAAGCCACTTTCAACGTTGTTTTAGAGAATTTGTAACCACGCCAGCCCAGGACATCCTGGTCTGGAGACCAGACAGCTGATGAAACTGAGGAGTATTTCTCTGTAATAAAGCCCTTTTGTGGGGAAAAACTCATTCTGATTGGCTGGCCCAGGTTCCCACCCATTGATGTGCCTCTGCCCAGTCATTTGAAATCCATAGATTAGGGCCTAATTTATTAATGTATTAATTTAATTTATAACTTGTAACTCAGTGAAATTGTTGCATGTTGTGTTTATATATTTTTTCAGTATAAGTCCCATTCCCATACTCCATAGGCGTAAACACATGCCGCGTTCAAAACAACTCCGAAAAATACGAGGTCAAATCATGACGTCGGTGATCTTCAGGTTGGAACTCTTGAATGAGGCCCGAGTTGATTTGATTTGTTTTAAGAGAATATCAGGATGTTGTGGCCATTTACACAGATGGTTCAAAAGATCCAAGGACAGGAGTCAGGGAACGTATTACAGATCATCTGGCTGTATATACCTCAGAGTTGATGGCCATACTGTTAGCCTTGCAGTGGGTGGAGGAAGTCAAGTCAGACAGAGTAGTTATTTGCTCTGATTCATGTGCAGTGTTGATGAGTCTCCAGTCCTTTAGCTCACGTAGGAGATAAGACCGTAATGAGGTGCTACAAACCCATGGCAGGATTAGACAGATGGGTATACAGATACGATTTACTTGGGTCCCAGCCCATGTGGGGTTGGAGGCAGTTGATGTACTGGCTAAACATGCACTTAGTAGTGGGGATGTTGATGTTGGAGTTTCAATGAGCAAGGCAGAGGTAAAATGCCTGATATGGACAGTGATGTTGCAGAGATACTAAGGGCAGGCATTTATTTCAAGTACAGAGGAAAGTCGGGGAGGACAGCAGGAAGGGACAGATGTGCAGAAGATGAATGTGCAAGTAGAGATACTAGGGGGCAAAGGAGCAAGATAAATAAATACAGTATTGGGATGAGGTAGTTGGATGGGCTATTTACAGATGGGCTATGTACAGGTGCAGTGATCTGTGAGCTGCTCTGACAGCTGGTGCTTAAAGCTAGTGAGGGAGATATGAGTCTCCAGCTTCAGTGATTTTTGCAGTTCGTTCCAGTCACTGGCAAAGTGTGATTATTGCCAGAAAACAGAGAATGTTGAGCATGTATTGCTACAGTTTGGGCAGTATCAGAAGGAAAGAGTGTTTGGATGTTAAATGACAGGACCAAGTTATTGCTGGAAGTAACCAGTCTTGTTCAGTACATTGCAATACATCTGGGTATATCAAGCACACTGTTAATTACTGTGTTGCAGTAATTAACATTTACCAACAGATGGCATCAACGTGCCATTTTGCACCCATAACATCTTCCCTTTTATAAAATAGGACAGGAGCTGTCAATTCACTAACAAAACAAACCTAGTAATAATATACTTTAGATTTTTTTGCAGCTATAAAATAAACAGCACATTGATAATCTCTTCACTTTTACCCATTTTTTTATTTAAAAAATCTTGGGTCTATCAACAATCCGAAATAGGAAACCTACAGATTAAGTATTTTATGTGGCTGGGACAGCTGACTGCAGCGTGAAAAGACAGAGGGCCTGTCTGTGAGGACTGCGGGTTCATGCAGAGGTGTGTCACCTGACTATCTGAGGGGAGTATTGATGGGCGAAGTGATCCCCTGGCTCTTCGCCCAGTGCCTCAGGCCCCACATGACTTGCTGGGGTTCTGTTCTTTGTCACGTGACCCATATTTATTTTTTATGTCACCTTTATTTAACCAGGTAGGCTAGTTGAGAACAAGTTCTCATTTGCAACTGCGACCTGGCCAAGATAAAACAAAGCAGTTCGACACATACAACAACACAGAGTTACACATGGAATAAACAAACATACAATCAATAATACAGTAAAAAAATCTATAAACAGCATGTGCAAATGAGGTAGGATAAGAGAGGTAAAGCAATAAATAGGCCATGGTGGCGAAGTAATTACAGTATAGCAATTAAACACTGGAATGGTATGGTGTGCAGAAGATGAATGTGCAAGTAGAGATACTGGGGTGCAAAGGAGCAAGATAAATAAATAAATACAGTATGGGGATGAGGTATATTGGATGGGTTATTTACAGATGAGCTATTTACAGGTGCAGTGATCTGTGAGCTGCTCTGACAGCTGGTGCTTAAAGCTAGTGAGTGAGGTAAGAGTCTCCAGCTTCAGAGATTTTTGCAGTTCGTTCCAGTCATTGGCAGCTGGAGCCAGTGGGTTTGGCGACGAGTATGAAGCGAGGGCCAGCCAACGAGAGCATACAGGTCGCAGTGGTGGGTAGTATATGGGGCTTTGGTGACAAAACGGATGGCACTGTGATAGACTGCATCCAATTGGTTGAGTAGCGTGTTGGAGGCTATTTTGTAAATGACATCGCCGAAGCCGAGGATCGGTAAGATGGTCAGTTTTACGAGGGTATGTTTGGCAGCATGAGTGAAGGATGCTTTGTTGCGAAATAGGAAGCCAATTCTAGATTTCATATTGGATTGGAGATGTTATATGTGAGTCTGGAAGGAGAGTTTACAGTCTAACCAGACGCCTAGGTAATTGTAGTTGTCCACATATTCTAAGTCAGAACTGTCCAGAGTAGTGATGCTGAACAGGCGGGCAGGTGCGGGCAGCGAACGGTTGAAGAGCATGCATTTCGTTTTTTTTGCATTTAAGAGCAGTTGGAGGCCACGGAAGGAGAGTTGTATTTCATTGAAGCTCATCTGGAGGTTAGTTAACACAGTGTCCAAAGAAGGGCCGGAGGTATACAGAATGGTGTCGTCTGCATAAAGGTGGATCAAAGAATCACCAGCAGCGAGAGCAACATCATTGATGTATACAGAGAAGAGAGTCGGCCCGAGAATTGAACCCTGTGGCACCCCCATAGAGACTGCCAGAGGTCCGGACAACAGGCCTTCCGATTTGACATACTGAACTCTATTGGAGAAGTAGTTGGTGAACCAAGCGAGGCAATCATTTGAGAAACCAAGGCTGTTGAGTCTGCCAATAAGAATGTTGTGATTGACAGAGTCGAAAGCCTTAGCCAGGTCGATGAATACGGCTGCACAGTAATGTCTCTTATCGATGGCGGTTATGATATCGTTTAGGACCTTGAGCGTGGCTGAGGTGCACCCATGACCAGCTCTGAAACCAGATTGCATAGCGGAGAAGGTACGGTGAGATTCTAAATGGTCGGTAATCTTTGTTAACTTGGCTTTCAAAGACCTTAGAAAGGCAGGGTAGAATAGATATAGGTCTGTAGCAGTTTGGGTCTAGAGTGTCTCCCCCTTTGAAGAGGGGGATGACCGCGGCAGCTTTCCAATCTATAGGAACCTCAGACGATACGAAAGAGAGGTTGAACAGGCTAGTAATAGGGGTTGCAACAATTTCGGCAGATCATTTTAGAAAGAGAGGGTGCAGATTGTCTAGCCCGGCTGATTTTGTAGGGGTCCAGATTTTGCAGCTCTTTCAGAACATCAGCTATCTGGATTTGGGTGAAGGAGAAGTGGGGGAGGTTTAGGTAAGTTGCTGTAGGGAGCGCCGGGCTGTTGACCGTAGTATGGGTAGCCAGGTGGAAAGCATGGCCAGCCGTAGAAAAATGCTTATTGAAATTGAGATTTATTGGTAGTGAAAGTGTTTCCTAGCCTCAGTGCAGTGGGCAGCTGGGAGGAGGTGCTTTTATTCTCCATGGACTTTACAGTGTCCCAGAACTTTTTTGAGTTTATACTACAGGATGCAAATGTCTGTTTGAAAAAGCTAGCCTTAGCTTTCCTAACTGCCTGTGTATATTGGTTCCTAACTTCCCTGAAAAGTTGCATATCACGGGGGCTATTCGATGCTAATGCAGAACGCCACAGGATGTTTTTGTGCTGGTCAAGGGCAGACAGGTCTGGAGTGAACCAAGGGCTATATCTATTCCTGGTTCTACATTTTTTGAATGGAGCATGTTTATTTAAGATGGTGAGGAAGGCACTTTTAAAGAATAACCAGGCATCCTCTACTGACGGGATGAGGTCAATGTCATTCCAGGATACCCCGGCCAGGTCGATTAGAAAGGCCTGTTCGGTGAAGTGTTTAAGGGAGCATTTGACAGTGATGAGGGGTGGTCGTTTGACCGCAGACCCATTACAGATGCAGGCAGTGATCGCTGAGATCTTGGTTGAAAACAGCAGAGGTGTATTTGGAGGGCGAGTTAGTTAGGATGATATCTATGATGGTGCCCGTGTTTACGGATTTGGGGTTGTACCTGGTAGGTTCATTGATAATTTGTGTGAGATTGAGGGCATCAAGCTTAGATTGTAGGATGGCTGGGGTGTTAAGCATGTTCCAGTTTAGGTCACCTAGCAGCACGAGCTCAGAAGATAGATGGGGGGCAATCAATTCACATATGGTGTCCAGGGCACAGCTGGGGGCAGAGGGTGGTCTATAGCAAGCGGCAACGGTGAGAGACTTGTTTCTGGAAAGGTTCATTTTTAGAAGTAGAAGCCCGAATTGAGTAGGGGCTTGCTCAGCAACCTGAAGGTCAACCCTGTTATGACAGTAGTGAGCCATTCACTTCGACCAAGTAGGAGCGTGGTGCAACTTTCTGTACATAGGATCCCGATTCTCCAGAGGCCCGCCGGTCACCTGGTAGTGGCTTCATCAACACTGTTTCACCCACCCTGAACTCAGGTAAGTATTTTGCTGATTTGTTGTAGATGAACTTGGACACCTGTCCTCTGTGATGAAGCTTCTCCAGCACGTCTGTCACCAAACAGGGCTCCAGGAGAGTGTTGGCTACTGGCAGAGCTGGTTTTAAGCGCCGTGCTATGAGGCGCTGGGCCGGGCTGCTATTCAGGCCTTCTGTTGGGGTATTGTGCCACTGCAGGACTGCTTTTCAGGTATTCTTGCCCTCTTGCAGAGCTTTTTTGCAGAGGTTCTTTGCGATTTTGACTGCTGATTGCCTTTCCATTAGCTTTTGGGTGTCGTGGCGATGAGGTGATGTGCTCGAATCCCCATTCTGCAGCAAATTTCCAGAACTCAAAGCAGGAGAATTGGGGTCCATTATCTGAGATTACCCTATCTGGCTGGCCATAGCGGGCAAACTGAGCCTTGCAGCGTCTGATCGTTGTCTCTGCAGAGAGGTCGGGGAGGAGGTAAATCTCCCAGAAGTCTGAGTAATGCTCGACTACCAGAAGAAAGTCTGTCACTGTGCTGGAAGAGATCTAGACTTACTATCTGCCAGGGCAGCATCGGTAGCTCGTGGGACATCATCGTCTCTGTTGCTCAATGGCGTATTCATTGCAGATTGTGCATTTACTGACATAGTATTTTATTTCACTCTGCATTCCTGGCCAATACAGTGTCCCTGTAACAGGCCTCAGCTGCAATGTGACTTGAGTGAACGCGCTCCAACATCTCAGGGTGCAGAGACCGGAATCTAGCAGCTGTGTTTGGGAGTGATGGGTCTAGCAGTGATGGGTGGCACCGTGGTACGAAGCTGTAGTCCCATCAGCAGTTGCGCCGGGCTGAAGCCATTGTTGAGTGGAGTTGATCGATAGGCCAGCAAAGCAAGCAGAGTAGGCTGAAACCAGGACCTCAGGTACCCCATTGCGGGCGAAGATGGACTTCAGATTAACTACAACGTCTGCATACTTTGTTAGTGACAGGTTTGCGATTCTCACATACCTTGAGAAATAGTCCACCACTAGCAGGTAGGTGGTTCTTTTTAGATTGAACAAGTCTGCTCCCAGTCTTTGCCAGCGTCTCTCAAGAAGTTGTGATGGTTCTGTGTGGTTTGTGTGCTCTTTGATGCTTGTCCTGCAGTTAAAACTTCTTAAGGCTAGGGGTTCCGCTAGCCAACATCCGCTGAAATGGCAGAGCTCGAAATTCAAAAATATTTTTGGGAAATATTTAACTTTCATACATTCACAAGTGCAATACACCAAATTAAAGCTTAACTTCTTGTTAATCTAGCCATCGTGTCCGATTTCAAAAAATCTTTACAGCGAAAGCACACCATTCAATTATGTTAGGTCAGCGCCAAGTCACAGAGAAACATACAGCCATTTTCCAGCCAAAGAGAGGAGTCACAAAAAGCAGAAATAGAGATAAAATTAATCACTAACCTTTGATGATCTTCATCAGATGGCACTCATAGGACTTCATGTTACACAATACATGTATGTTTTGTTCGATAAAGTTCATATTTATATCCAAAAATCTCAGTTTACATTGGCGCGTTATGTTCAGTAATGTTGTGCCTCGAAAACAGAGAATTTGCAGAGCCACATCAATTTACAGAAATACTCATCAAACTTTGATAAAAGATACAAGTGTTATGCATAGAATTAAAGATATACTTCTCCCTAATGCAACCGCTGTGTCAGATTTCAAAAGCTTTACGGAAAAAGCACACCATGCAATAATCTGAGTACAGCGCTAAGCCACAAAAACAAGCCATACAGATACCCGCCATGTTGTGGAGTCAGTAAAAGTCAGAAATAGCGTTATAAATATTCCCTTACCTTTGATGATCTCCCAGGAATCCCAGTTCCACAATGTTTGTTTTGTTCGATAAAGTTCATCTTTATGTCCAAATACCTCCTTTTTGTTAGCGCGTTTAGTTCACCAATCGAAATTCACAAGGCGCGGGCAAGTCCAGACGGAAGTCCAGACGAAAAGTCAAAAACGTTCTATTACAGTTCGTAGAAACATGTCAAACGATGTATAGAATCAATCTTTAGGATGTTTTTATCATAAATCTTCAATAATGTTTCAACCGGACAATTCCTTTGTTTTTAGAAATAAAAAGGAACGCAGCTCGCTCTCAGGGCCGCGCGCCTGGCTTAGCTCATGGCATTCTGCCAGACCCATAGACACTGTATATTCAAAAGGCAATGACTTGAAAAACTACAAACCTCAGATTTCCCACTTCCTGGTTGGATTTTTCTCAGGTTTTTGCCTGCCATATGAGTTCTGTTATACTCACAGACATCATTCAAACAGTTTTAGAAACTTCAGAGTGTTTTCTATCCAAATCTACTACTAATTTGCATATATTCGCTTCTGGGCCTGAGTAGCAGGCAGTTTACTCTGGGCATGCTTTTCATCCGAACGTGAAAATGTTGCCCCCTATCCCAAACAGGTTTTAAGCACAACTTCGTTCAGTTACTGGCTGAGTCCAGGCCACCACACAGCCTGTTGTGCACGTTCTCTGCACTTGAACACACCTTGATGACCCTTGTGCAGCTTAGTGAGGACATACTTTCGTAAGGCTGATGGAATGACAAGTCTTGTTCCTTTCAACGGAAGACTTTCGTGCACTGCGAGAAAAGCGCGTGCTGCCCAGTACAGTTTCAGAGGTCCTTAGCATTAGCTGAACTCATAGCCATCCTTCCTGACACATTGTCATGACTTTTGAGCACACACTGTCGGCTTTGAGTTGTTTTCTCAGGTTGTCCATGTAGGAAACACTTGCTGGAAGCTGTTCCATGATGGCATCCACATATATATTTGTGCTATCCATGTGCTCCTTTTCTGCAGCAGGAGCTTTGGATTTGACTGGTGCACATGACAGTATGTCTGCAGTCCACAGACTCTTTCCAGGGACATGAGCAATCGTGTAGGAGTATCTCAAAAGTCTCATCCTAAAGAGTTGGATTCGTGGGGGAAGGGTGTACAAGGGTTGGTTCCACAGAAGGCTTAGGAGCGGTTTGTGATCAGTTTCCAGCTGAAAGTGTTGACCAATGAGAACGTCTCTGAATCTTTCACATGCCCATGTCAGCCCCAGAGGTTATTTTTCCACTTGAGCTAGCTAGTATCTCTGCTCGGTCGGTGTGAGAGACCGGGAAGAGTAGGCAACGGGTCTCCATTCCTTCTTCTTCATTCCTTCTGCTGCAGCAGCACTCCTCCTAGTCCATAGGAAGATGCATCGGCTGAGACCTTGATCTCTTTGTTTGGGTCGTACAGGGCTAGCACAGGTGTGGATGTCAGCTCTTCCTTCAGCTCTTTGATGGCTTTGACTTGGTCGGCCCCCCAGTACCAGTGGTTTTTCTTTGAGAGTAAGTCTCTGAGAGGTGTGTCCTTTTCTGCAAACTGAGGGATGAACTTTCTCAGTTGGTTCACCATTCCTAGAAAACTCTGCAGCTCGCTGACATTGGATGGCTGCGCCATCTCCTTGACAGCCTCTGACTTTGTCTGGTCGGACTGTACTCCTTTGTCCAATATAATGTGGCCAAGGAACTTCACTTCCTCCTTTGACAGGTCACATTTGTCCGTGTTCAGAGTTAAGCCGGCTTTTCCATCTTTTGCAATGCGGCATGAAGTCTTGCATCATCCATATGACAGACCACACCTTCCAGGCCTTCAGTGACCACTGTCACCATTACGTTCTGGAAGTGTTCAGGTCCTGAAGCGATACCAAAAGGTAGAAGATTGAAGTAGTAATGTCCTAAAGGTGTGATGAAGGTTGCTTGCTTAACTGACTCCACGGCTAGCGCTATCTGCCAGAAGCCAATGTTCCTGTTGAGCTTGCTGAAGATCTTCGCCCCGGCTATTGAGCCAAAGGTCTGTTTGTATTTTTGTTTACACACTGACTCATTGAGACTGGTGAAATTGACACATATCCGCACATCCCCGTTCCTCTTTGGGACAAGCAACCAGTCCGTGGGCTTCTCCGTGGGCTCTAGCTCTTTCTTAACTTTAGGCAGCAATGCCAGAGGAATTTGTCGTGATGTGAGTAGCGCTCTGCGCCAGGTTTCAGCTTGAATATATATGGTTGTACTGAACCAAGACCGCTGCACAGCTTTGGATAGCTTTCTTTCAGTGTCTGTAAATCAATGCTGTCGAGTCGAGCAACTAACTCAAGCTTTGTGATAGATGGTTCGCCTAGTAAAGCTTTGTGTAGATCTCTGATGACATCATACACATCCTCCAGTGTCTCCTTTTCTCCCTTTCATAGAACCACACTTGTGACGCTGATCCCGTCCAGCGGCACTCTTCCTGGTCCTAGCAGAGGTTTTTTTGGTTTTTGCAGAGCTGGCTTGCTGGTTGATTGAACACATTGTCTGGGATAACAGTCACATCAGCACCAGTGTCTATTTTGAATTTCACATTTCTGTCCATCACTTGAATGTCAATCAGCCATGGGTCACCTCCTGCTTTTATTGATCCTAGGAAAATGTTATCATCCTCTTCTTGAACCTCGTTTACGGCTCTTGATGACATACACACACACGTTGGCAATGTCCCTTTTCCCCACAGGACAGACACACTACTTCATTAGCTGCACACTGTGCTCTAGGATGTATAGGGCTTTTGCCAGTTTTGACACTGACTGCTTTTTCTCATTAGCATTCTCATGGCTAGCTTTCTCATGCTGGATTTTCTGTTTCCACTGAATGCCTTTCTGCATAACTCTATCCACTGAGCATGTCTTTTTTGTTGTTACTGTGTCACCTCGCAGGCAACTCTGCTGCTTTTTCACTTCTTCAGTTTGCCTTGCCATCTCAATGGCTCTCTCTAGTGTGAGATCTTTATCTAGCTGCATACGTTCTGATAGACGCATATCTGCTAACCCAACGACAATCCTGTCTTGAATTAGTTCATCATGCAAAAGTCCATAGTTGCAATACTCTACTAGGACATAAAAGGCTGGGAGAAAACAATCCACTGTTTAATTTCCCCCAGTCTCCGCATGTTAAAGCATGCTCTCTGATAGATCACATTATTTTTCACAATAATGAATGCATGAAATATGTATCTTATTTGTCCATACTGTTTTTGCTTGAGTTCGTTTAGGTTTAGACCCCTCAAAACGTAATCTGCTTCGTCGCCCATACAGTACATGAGTGTTTACCTGGTTCTCCTTGGTAGAAGTGTGAAGATTACTTGCCTGACGAAAGCGCTCAAACATCCTAATCCATTTGGTCCATTCTTGAGGTTTAGAAAAATCAAACCGCTCCAGCGGCTGTATGCTAGATGTAGCACTTGGGCCTGTATGCACGAGTATCTGTGCCCCTCCCGCTGCACCATGCATGGGCGACTGGCCTCTTCCCACTGCTACCGGTGGCTGCTGTGCTAGCTAATGTAGCTAATCTGTCCTGATAACATATGTGTCAAGGCAGACCGTGGAAACCCTGGGTGATGCGCCATGGTGAAGTTGGTTTGAGATTCTATATTGTCAAGACATTCAGACCTTCGGACTTAAATAGCTCACCAGCGATTTGAGCTACATACCTCAGGTTAGGCTCTTTATGAAGGAAAAAAAGGTGTGCAACATTGCACAGGTCTTATTTTCACCCAGCAATGGCGTAGGCAGCCTGGCACAGCGTCAATGCAACTATTGATCATCAGCAAATTGCATGATCACAATACTACAATTTCAATAACTCTTCAACCAAGTGACTTAGCAAGATCATTTCAACTGTCCATTGTTCTTTACACACCCTTTGGTTTTCTCATAAAATGATTAAATAATTTAAATAATAAAAATTCAATAGCTCCTTGATCACATGACCTAGGCACTTCAAACCAACTTTATTGTTCACAGGGTAGGGACACACATTGCACACCGTTTGGTTTTCCTATAGGGCACTTACACAATTATATATAAATATTTAAGCTCTTTAACCACGTGACTAAGCAACCTCATTTCAACATTGTATTCCTTATATAGAGGCAAGTTGCACATCCTTTAGTTATCATAAAGCTATATGAACTCAGCCAAAAAATAAACGTCCCTTTTTCAGGACTCTGTCTTTCAAAGATAATTCGTAAAAATCCAAATAACTTCACAGATCTTCATTGTAAAGGGTTTAAACACAGTTTCCCATGCTTGTTCAATGAACCATAAACAATTAATGAACTTGAACCTGTGGAACACTAACAGCTTACAGACGGTAGGCAATTAAGGTCATAGTTATGAAAACTTTGGACACTAAGAGGCCTTTCTACTGACTCTGAAAAACACCAAAAGAAAGATGCCCAGGGTCCCTGCTATTTAACTTAATTCTAACCCTAACACTAATTCTAACCTTAACCCTAAACCCCCTAGAAATAGCATTTGACCTTGTGGGGACTAACAAAATGTCCCCAGCTGGTCAACTTTTTGTTCGTTTACTATTCTTGTAGGGAATTCTGGTCCCCACAAGAATAGTTAAACACGTCCACACACACACACACACACACACACACACACACACACACACACACACACACACACACACACACACACACACACACACACACACACACACACACACACACACACACACACACACACACACTTATGTGGACACCCCTTCAAATTAGTGGATTCGGCTATTTCAGCCACACCCGCTGCTGACAGGTGTATAAAATCGATCACACAGCCATGCAATCTCCATAGACAAACATTGGCAGTAGGATGCCACCTTTCAAAAAAGTCAGTTTGTCAAATTTCTGTTCTGCTAGAGCTGCCCCGGTTAATTGTAAGTGGTGTTATTGTGAAGTGGAAACGTCTAGGAGCACCACCGGCTTATCCGCAAAGTGGTAGGCCACACAAGCTCACAGAACCGGACCGTCGAGTTCCAAACTGCGTCTGGAAGTAACGTCCGCACAAGACCTGTTCATCGGGAGCTTCAGGAAATGGGTTTCCATGGCCGGGCAGCTGCACACAAGCCTAAGATCACCATGCACAATGCTAAGCATCGGCTGGAGTGGCATAAAGCTCGCCGCCATTGAACTCTTGATCAGTGGAAATGCATTCTCTGGAGGGATAAATCACTTCACCATCTGGCAGTCCAACAGACAAATCTGGATTTGGCGGATGCTAGGAGAACGTTACCTGCCCGAATGCATAGTTCTAACTGTAAAGTTTGGTGGAGGAGGAATAATGGTCTGGGCCTGTTTTTCATGGTTCGGGCTAGGCCCCTTAGTTCTAGTGAAGGGAAATCTTACCGCTACAGCAAACAATGACATTCTAGACGATTCTGTGCTTCCAACTTTGTGGCAAAGTTGACACAGCATGACAATGCCCCCGTGCACAAAGGGAGGTTCATATAATTTGTTGAGATCAGTGTGGATGAACTTGACTGGCCTGCACTGAGCCCTCACCTTAACCCCATTGAACACCTTTTGGGATGAATTGGAACGCCAACTGCGAGCCAGGCCTGTTCGCCCAACATCAGTGCCCGACCTCACTAATGTTCTTGTGGCTGAATGGAAGCAAGTCCCCGCAGCAATGTTCCAACATCTAGTGGAAAGCATTCCCAGAAGAGTGGAAGCTGTTATATCGGCAAAGGGGGGACCGACTCCATATTAACGCCCATGATTTTGGAATGAGATGTTCGACAAACAGGTGTCCACATACTTTTGGTCATGTAGTGTTTTATTAATTAAACAACCATTATTTAATTGTACTGCAGTTTTACTGCATTTTAACTGTAGTGCATTTTTGTAAGTGTATCCTGTATTATTGTGCATGTTTATCTTACATACTGCTAGCCTAGAACAAATGTTATGGAAGTGAATGTGCACTTTTCAATTGGGTGGACTCAAACTATGAAAAACACTGCCGTAGTCTGTAGCAAAAGCATTTATAGCATTTGAGATTCTCTAAATTAGGGACCATCTCTGATAGTCTCTGCGGTCCTATAGCTATCACAAATGTGTGATTTTAATGACCTTGCAAATTCCATGACTTTAAAACAAATTGGTATTTCAACACCTGCCAAATAAAAACCTCAAACTCAACTCATGAACAAACTCAACTCCTAAAATAGTTGAATTGGGCCGGGTAATCTGAAGTGGACTCGACCCGGGTACTTTTAGCCGGAGGCCAGAGTAATATGATTCTGACAGACTCGGAAATAGCTTGTCCTGCATGAAGCTCTTCCCGAGTCCAGGCCGAGCCCCCCGAGTCTCAGATTATGCCTGAGCCCACAGTATGCCACGAGACCTTAACCCACTTTTGTGCGCTCTGCCAGCTCTTTGCCAAGTGTGATAAGATGAATCATGTAAACCCTACTGAAAAATAACATTAATGGTTCTTGTGTCTTATATGCAATGGGTGCATGGCCCACAAACACTATGCTCATGTTTATAGTGCATTCAGAAAGTATTCAGACCCCTTCTCTTTTTCCACATTTTGTTACGTTACAGCCGTATTCTAAAATGGATAAAACAAATGTTTCCTCATCTACACACAATACCCCATAATGACAAATCAAAACAGGTTTTTAGAAATGTTTGCTAATTTATAAAAAAATAAAAGAACACTTATTTATGTAAGTATTCAGACACTTTGCTATGAGACTCGAAACTGAGCTCAGGTATGCATCCTGTTTCCATTGATCATCCTTGATGTCTCTACAACTTGATTGGAGTCCACCTGTTGTAAATTGAATTGATTGGACATGATTTGGAAAGACACACACCTGTCTAAATAAGGTCCCACAGTTGACAGTGCATGTCAGAGCAAAAACAAAGGAATTGAGTTGAAGGAATTGTCCGTAGAGCTCAGAGACAGGATTGGGTCGAGGCACAGATCTGCAGCATTGAAAGTCCCCAAGAACACAGTGGCCTCCATCATTCTTAAAAGAAATAAGTTTGGATCCACCAAGACTCTTCCGAGAGCAGGCCGCCCGGCCAAGCTGAGCAATCGGGGGAGAAGGTCCTTGGTCAGGGAGTTAACCAAGAACCCAATTGTCACTGACAGAGCTCCAAAGTTCCTCTGGGGATGGGAGAATCTTCCAGAAGGACAACCATCTCTGCAGCACTCCAACAATCAGGCTTTTATGGTAGTGGCCAGTGGGAAGCCACTCCTCAATAAAAGGCACATGACAGCCTGTGAGCCACCTGAAGAACTCTGACCATTAAAAACAAGATTCTCTGGTCTGATGAAACAAAGATTGAACTCTTTGGCCTGAATGCCAAGAGTCATGTCTGGAGGAAACCTGGCACCATCCCTACGGTGAAGCATGGTGGTGGCAGCATCATGCTGTGGGGATGTTTTTCAGCGGCAGGGACTGGGAGACTAGTCAAGATTGAGGGAAAGATGAACGGAGCAAAGTACAGAGAGATCCTTGATGAAAACCTGCTCCAGAGAGCTCAGGACCTCGGACTGGGGTGAAGGTTCACCTTCCAACAGGATAACGCCCCTAAGCACACAGCCAAGACAATGCAGGAGTGGCTTCGGAACAAGTCTCTGAATGTCCATGACTGGCCCAGCCAGAGCCCAGACTTGAACCCGATCGAACATCTCTGGAGAGACCTAAATATAGCTGTGCAGCGACGCTCCCCATCCAACTTGACAGAGGTTGAGAGAATCTGCAGAGAAGAATGGGAGAAACTCCCCAAATACAGGTGTTCCAAAATTGTAGCGTCATACCCAAGAAGACTCGAGGCTGTAACTGCTGCTAAAGGTGCTTCAGCAAAGTACTGAGTAAAGGGTCTGAATACTTATGTAAAAGTCATATTTCAGTTTCATTTTATTTATTTATTTTTGACATTTCTAAAAACTGTTTTTGCTTTGTCATTATGGAGTATTGTGTGTAGATTGATTGGGGGGGGAACAATTTAATCAATTTTAGAATAAGGTTGTAACGTAACAAAATGTGGAAAAAGTGAAGGGGTCTGAATACTTTCCAAATGTACTGTATATAGATTGTCTATTAATTTAGTAGAATTTAGATAAGTGGTAATCAGTTCAACCAAAAAACAGATATCAACCAAAATAAGATGAATGAAAAAGACTAATTAATCTGGTATTAAGATTTCAACCAGTAAAAGACTCTTTTATCACGTCGTATGCCCACTGTGATTGATCCAAGTCGGAAGCTATAGTAATTAACTACAATTTGTGAGTCACACCAGAGGAAGAGGTGAAGCAAGAGGGATAACTGGGCCCAAAATCTGTCTTCTCCAGCAGGTGGCGTTTTTTCTTTGGCACATGACATTGAGTATAGGGAATGGATTAGCAGGGTTCGATAGACAGGGCTGCCTGCTGGCCCGGCAAAATCTGCGGAGCTCACCGGGCCAGTTAATCAAGCTTTCATATGGCCCGCTTTGGCCAGTACATTTCAAACTCCAAGACAGAAAAAAATGTATACACACTGAACAAAAATATAAACGCAACATGTTCAAAGATTTTACTCAGTTATAATTCTTATAAGGAAATCAGTCAATTTAAATAAATTCATTAGGCCCTAATCTATGGATTTAACATAACTGGGAAGACATATATTCATCTGTTGGTCACAGATATCTTAAAAAAAAGGTAGGGGCGTGGATCACAAAACCAGGCAGTATCTGGTGTGAACACGATTTGCCTCATGCAGCGCGACACATCTCCTTCTCATAGAGTTGATCAGGCTGTTGATTGTGGCCTGTGGAATGTTGTCCCACTCCTCTTCAATGGCTGTGTGAAGTTGCTGGATATTGGCGGGAACTGGAACATGCTGTCGTACGCGTCGATCCAGAGCATCCCAAACATGCTCAATGGGTGACATGTGTAACGATGTATGCTGAGAGTCGGGAAGCAAGTTCAGGGAGTGAATACATTTAATTAATAAACGAACAAAACAAGAAACACGAACAGCGCACTGACATGAAACAGCAACAGGAACAATGACAACTGGGGAAGAAACCAAAGGGAGTGTGCGCTATAATGAGCAGCCTGGTGACCTAGAGGCCGGAGAGGGAGCACACCTGAGTATGCAGGCCATGGAAGAACTGGGACGTTTTCAGCTTCCAGGAATGGTGTACAGTTGTGGCCAAAAGTTTTGAGAATGACACAAATATTAATTTCCACAAAGTTTGCTGCTTCAGTGTCTTTAGATATTTTTGTCAGATGTTACAATGGAATACTGAAGTATAATTACAAGCATTTCATAAGCGTCAAAGGCTTTTATTGACAATTACATGAAGTTGATGCAAAGAGTCAATATTTGCAGTGTTGACCCTTCTTTTTCAAGACCTCTGCAATCCGCCATGGCATGCTGTCAATTAACTTCTGGGCCACATCCTGACTGATGGCAGCCCATTCTTGCATAATCAATGCTTGGATTTTGTCAGAATTTGTGGGCTTTTGTTTGTCCACCCGCCTCTTGAGGATTGACCACAAGTTCTCAATGGGATTAAGGTCTGGGGGGTTTCCTGGCCATGGACCCAAAATATCGATGTTTTGTTCCCCGAGCCACTTAGTTATCACTTTTGCCTTATGGCAAGGTGCTCCATCATGCTAGAAAAGGAATTGTTCGTCACCAAACTGTTCCTGGATGGCGAGGAGAAGTTGCTCTCGGAGGATGTGTTAGTACCATTCTTTATTCATGGCTGTGTTCTTAAGCAAAATTGTGAGTGAGCCCACTCCCTTGGCTGAGAAGCAACCCGACACATGAATGGTCTCAGGATGCTTTACTGTTGGCATGACACAGGACTGATGGTAGCGCTCACCTTGTCTTCTCCGGACAAGCTTTTTTCCGGATGCCCCAAACAATCGGAAAGGGGATTCATCAGAGAAAATGACTTTACCCCAGTCGTCAGCAGTACAATCCCTGTACCTTTTTCAGAATATAAGTCTGTCCCTGATGTTTTTCCTGGAGAGAAGTGGCTTCTTTGCTGCCCTTCTTGACACCAGGCCATCCTCCAAAAGTCTTCGCCTCACTGTGCGTGCAGATGCACTCACACCTGCCTGCTGCCATTCCTGAGCAAGCTCTGTACTGGTGGTGCCCCAATCCTGCAGCTAAATCAACTTTAGGAGACGGTCCTGGCGCTTGCTGGACTTTCTAGGGCACCCTGAAGCCTTCTTCACAACAATTGAACCGCTCTCCTTGAAGTTCTTGATGATCTGGTAAATGGTTGATTTAGGTGCAATCTTACTGGCAGCAATATCCTTGCCTGTGAAGCCCTTTTTCTGCAAAGCAATGATGACGGCACGTGTTTCCTTGCAGGTAACTATGGTTGACAGAGGAAGAACAATGATTCCAAGCACCACTCTCCTTTCGAAGCTTCCAGTCTGTTATTCGAACTCAATCAGCATGACAGAGTAATCTCCAGCCTTGTCCACGTCAACACTCACACCTGTGTTAACGAGAGAATCACTGACATGATGTCAGCTGGTCCTTTTGTGGCAGGGCTGAAATGCAGTGGAAATGTTTTTTGGGGATTCAGTTAATTTGCATGGCAAAGAGGGACTTTGGAATTAATTGCAATTCATCTGATCACTCTTCATCACATTCTGGAGTATATGCAAATTGCCATCATACAACCTGAGGCAGCAGACTTTGAAAATTAATATTTGTGTCATTCTCAAAACTTTTGGCCACGACTGTACATATCCTTGTGACATGGTGCCGTGCATTATCATGCTGAAACATGAGGTGATGGCGGCAGATGAATGGCATGACAATGGGCCTCAGCAGGGGTGGACTGAAACAATAATTCAGGCCGGGAATTTGACTCCATCCCAGGCCTCCCTGTTCACGAAACCACCAGACCGCTAATTTTGTAGGCTAACCCTATTTGTTGATGTAACAGGTACCAAACTAGTTATAAATTTGGACACTATGTTCATCTGGGAAGAAAGTTATCCACATGACAAAATACAAACATTTGGGACTGACCAACAAGTAGCCTATCTGAACACTGAGTTTTCAAGGAATACACCAATCATAGCACATACAAATGTACAAGGCTAGAAACACAAAACAATTAGCCTACACTTTTTAAAAAGAGAATAAGATATACAGAGTTAGCTCAAATGTTCAAATGATTATCTTTATATTCAAGCATCAAGCATATCAAAAGTATCAAAAAACTTCACACATTCACGGAACTTGAACATAAGCTACAACAATGTAAGTAAGTATAATACAAAAGTCGAAAAAGCACTCCTCTACAAAAATATGTAGATTACAATGTTCCCTCACTGGTGTCCATAAAGCCAACTGTAACGGCTGATTTCCTCCTCTTCGTCTGAAGAGGAGGTGTAGGGATCGGACCAAAACGCAGCGTGTTGTGAAGACATGATGAATTTATTTAGACAAGACGAACACGTAACACACTTGAGAAATTACAAAACAAAAAACGACGTAGACCGACCTGAACATATGAACTTACATAAACACGAAGAACGCACGAACAGGTACAGACTAGAACAAACGATACAGTCCCGTGTGGTAACAAACACTGACACGGAAGACAATCACCCACAAACAAACAGTGAGAACAGCCTACCTTAATATGGTTCTCAATCAGAGGAAACGTCAAACACCTGCCCCTAATTGAGAACCATATCAGGCAACACATTGAACCCAACATAGAAACACATAACATAGACTACCCACCCAGCTCACGCCCTGACCATACTAAACAAATACAAAAAACTACGGAAAACAAGTCAGGAACGTGACACCAACAGCACACAATAAACACATCTATACACTGAGTCAGTTAAATTGAACATTGGCTACATAACTGCAAGTATAATATGAAAGTCTAAAAAACATGCCTCTGTACAAAGGCTTTAACTCACAGCAAATGTTCTTTCACCCATGTCAGCCTGTTAAGGAAGAGTCATAGCAGAGCTACTTCAGAGTAACCAGTAAGTAATTACCACTAGTAACAATATAAGCTCAAAACATTAGCCATGATTGTCAGCCATGTTTTCCAAGTTATATGCAGCTTCGTGTCTGTGTCCTCTGTAGCTAAGCCCACATTTACCAATAACTTTAACTACATCAATCACACGTTCCATGACCTGCCTCCTCTTTCTGACCTGGTCTCATTGAACTGACATTTGCTTATCACTCAGAAGGGTACGGATGTCTGCTTTGCTGGCCCTGAGGGAAAGGCTTCTGCACTTTCTCTATGGGTCTTGCTTCTCTCATGTTCCTGTACTTTCTGATGGGCATGTTTCCAGGCCTGCATGCCTCCTTTGACAAATGCACTATCACTGGCTGAAGGTTTTGCGAATGCAAGACACACTGAGCAGAACGAGGAGTGAGTTACTTCATTGTATGTCAGCCATTTTATGTTAGTGCCATCTTTATAGGTTTGGGTGGTACTGAAAAAAATAAGTCAAAATCCTTGGACTGCGGATGGGCAAAATAACTGCTTTTGCGGTCCCTTTCTATTTTCCCTGTTGTCATATATACATATATTCATATACGTGGTTTAGGTGGCCTCCGGCTGCTTTAGAGCCTGCTTGTGACCATAGGATTAAAGCTTACACAACACACCCCATGACAAGGCACAAGACTGATGTTGCACAACACAAGGTTCCCCATTGACACAATGGTTCTTCAGTGTCTCAAGGATGCTAGAGCGCCAAAACTAAACCGCCTGACTTAAGTAATTGCTCACATCCCTCTAATCAGGAAACCCCCTAGCCCCAGATAGTAACGGCCAGTTACAGTTCCCCTTATCTCATGACTCCTGGACACACACAAATATTTCATCTCGCACGAACACACACACCTCACTCCCATCTCTACTGGTCGGGTGCCAAGAGCAGAGGACTCTGCTGTGCACCAATGGGGCTACTGCTAAGGCCAGAGCAGACCCGTCTCCAACTCTTCAGGACCAGTCAGAAGACCGACACGAAGAGATTCTACCTACATTGTTCCATGTATAAAATCTGCTGTAATCTCTGTTTAGGTGATCCTTTTCAGCTGACTCCTTAAGAGCCATATGATTAGGTCAGTGTCACGCTAAACTGCCGGACAAGATATCTTTGACTCAATAAACCTGCCATTTTGCTACAACTGAAATCCACTCTGTCCAGTGTCCATGATTTGGTCTCACTCTCCAGTAAATTAAACACCAACAAAACTTGGTAGCAGAGGATGGTTTCAACATCTGATTTCGATTTATGACAAGTTGGTGAGAGAGGAGACAAATCATTGAGCGCAAACCAGACGGAAGAGTGACCTGTCACCAGGAGACTTCGGCCATTCAACTTGCCTCAGGAAACTGATCAGAGCGCTCGACATAAAAGGTAAGCAGAGCCTGTTAAATCAAAAATCTGCATATTATATTTTAGTCAATTGCCAAATTTTTGATCAGTAGTACTGAGCGTGAGTATGAATTGCTGTTAAATTACTTTTAAGAAATTAAGGCATGGTTAAAAGATATCTTGCATGGAAAATATATTGATATATGTTTAAATTGATGTCTCAATGGAGACTTGTTAACCGAATCTGCATGTAAAATGTCCTATTGATAAGTTGTGTACTATCGAATAGGTCTTGTATGAGGTGTGGTTGAACCGAATCTGCATAGACCTATTACTTAGGCTGTGTCTGAGGTGTGGTTCCAGATGTATTGATGAACCGAATCTGCATGTAAAATGTCCTATTGATAAGTTGTGTACTATCGAATAGGTCTTGTATGAGGTGTGGTTGAACCGAATCTGCATAGACCTATTACTTAGGCTGTGTCTGAGGTGTGGTTCCAGATGTATTGATGAACCGAATCTGGATGTAATAAGTCCTATGGAATAAGTTGTGTACTATTGCATAGGCTGTGTGTGTGAATAAGTCCTATGGAATAAGTTGTGTACTATTGCATAGGCTGTGTGTGTGAATAAGTCCTATGGAATAAGTTGTGTACTATTGCATAGGCTGTGTGTGTGAATAAGTCCTATGGAATAAGTTGTGTACTATTGCATAGGCTGTGTGTGTGAATAAGTCCTATGGAATAAGTTGTGTACTATTGCATAGGCTGTGTGTGTGAATAAGTCCTATGGAATAAGTTGTGTACTATTGCATAGGCTGTGTGGTTGAATAAGTCCTACATAATAAGTTGTGTACTATTGCATAGGCTGTGTGTGTGGTTGAATAAGTCCTATATAATAAGTTGTGTACTATTGCATAGGCTGTGTGTGAGGTTGAAAATGTCCCATTGAATAAGTTGTGTACTATTGCATGGGTTGTGTATAAAGTGAAGTTAAATGGACTGAAATCTGCATGGAAAACCGTCCTAATGAATAAGTTGTGTACTATTCAATAGGTTGTGTATGAAAAACTCTCCTATTAAATAAGTTGTGTACTATTGAATAGGTTGTGTAGTGTATTTAAGTGGAAGTAGTCTCTGTAAGTTTGGCGTTCCATGAGACTGGGATTGGGGATGACCATTTCACACTAAACTATAACATTTGATACGGAGCCTTATGGTGGCTGTTTCTTGGTTGCTTGACTGCGGGTAGTGGGACTCTTTGGGCGCGGCTTTTTGCGCGGCTGACTGTTTGGTTTTCCCTTTTTGCTGTTGGTATTTCCCAAAGTGCTAAAATTATTCTGACAATTGTTATAGAACCGCTTGAATTTACTAATATATTGTTCCAAAAGGATATTGCCGAATCATTTTTAGAAAATGCTTATATAAATCACTGAACAGATTCATTAACTCTTTGTGTGCGAGGGTGAGACACAAGAGATAAGTCTGTGTCTGCACCAAGAATACATCCCTGGTTTCGACCAAGGACGGGCTAAGTATACAAAGATAGAAAATAGCGATTTAAAACAGGAAGTAGCCCGAACACACTAGTTTATACCACCATAGCAGATACCACAATCCAAAGAAACCATATCAAACACCAATGGGCCCATACCCAGTGCCTAATGCGTGTTTTCAGGACATTAGCATAGATTACACCGATATGGGCGCCGAAAATGTATCCCAAGGGAAACGATATCTCTTAGTTATGGTAGATAGGTTCTCTAAATGGGTAGAGGCAATACCAACAGCAGGGGAAGATGGCAAGTCAGTCATTAAGTGGCTACAAACAGAACTAATACCTGGGTATGGCATTCCTCGACAAATCAGATCCGAAAATGAATAATAAACACCTGAGACAGGTGGAAGAGAGATTTGGCATAACACACAGATTTGGATCTGTGAACCGCCCCAGTCTCAAGGTTGGTAGAACACGCAAATCAGACGTTGAAAGCTAAGGTCCACCAAGGGAGGGAGGTCATATGCCCGCTCTTGATGTACAACAAATTGAAATGTCTGATTAGGTGAAACTACTGACGGAACTCTCTGCAGCACTCTCTACCCAGGTTCGCAAGGTCCAAGAGGGGGAGCTGCCGGGAGACACGCCACCACTGAAGGTAAAAGTTGGTGACTGGGTGAGGGTTAAAGTCCACAAGAGAAAGTGGCTGGAACCCAGGTGGACTGGACCGTACGAAGTGAAGGAGGTTACTTCACACTCAGTTCAGGTCAAAGGTAAATCAGGCGCACCTTGGCACCACCTCACACATTGCACTCCAGCTCCAATTCCTTCCAGAACACTGACAGAAGTCAGAGCTGATTTGAGCGGCCTAAATTCGATTCCAAATGAAGACACTCCTGACTCAGGTGATGCGGCATCAAACTCCGCCTCCCCTGAAAAAGGAACCTCGCCCAGTTAGAGGGACATTTCTCCCTCCCTGGGCAAGGCTAGGGATATCTGGCCCCTTATTTGTGATATTCCTACTGATATTTGGGGTGTCCCTGGGCACTTTCACATGGTTAATAGAACAACTATAACCGGATCCCCATGGCGCTTTATGATTGTATCCCTAAGTATGTATTGTATCAGGCTTTTATGCAAGAAAAAGTAAGGACATGTATATAAATTACATAACCATATATACTTAAGTTACATATTAACCACATACCATAATCTCACATTATTTGTCACGGACACTCTAGTCTAACTAGGTAATAACAGATAAAAACAAAAATTATAAAACAAAAAGTTATAATAAGAAACTAATATGGCTCAAATTGAGAAGGTTGAATAGACTGAGTGGAGAGCTGTGCAGAGAATGGACAGAAGATGGCAGTATTGCAGCACTCAACGGTCTCCCAGCCGACGGGGAGCCTGATTGAATGCTGGTGACATAGAGAAAAACTTAAAACCAATTCGGAGTAGAGAGAATACATTTAATAACTTATTTAGGTTAAATTTACAGACTAATGTTATTATTGTTAGGGATTGGCTGACATGCGATATAAATTTAGCGAAGTATATGGTAAGTTTACACTTTGGAGTGGAGAAAGTTGAGAAGTTGATTTTACTTATACGATAGTTTTGCTGCTAAACTCAGTTGGAGTAACTAGATGTTTTGCCTAGATGCATGAATAAGACAGTTATTTTTGATATTGTATTGGCTAGTTGCTGCGTTCTGAATCCAGGTTGAGCGCTAATAAACGCATATCTTTATTTGAACTATACTAATCTATTTGATAAAATTACTAAACCTGTATATTTAACATTTGATAATGATTGGCAAATCCATATATTTAACCACAACTTTGAATTTAGCATTGGGTATTATAGGAGGAACGGGATACAATTTGTTCTTTCCCCACCGGGTGTGGCCGTATTAAATTATGCTAGAGAAAATTGGTTGTGTCATTTAGAGGGAAAATGTGTGAATTATAGCTTTGAGTTACTTTTCAAAAGTTGCTAAAAGTTATTGGTTTTTGTTTAGGTAACACCAGAGAATTCGAACAATAAGTAAACGTATTCTAAATGTGATCTGTTTTCATTATGGTGAACAATGACCGGCTCGCAAACTGGTATGGCTGGCTGGGAATTTTTAAAGGGACAGTACACGTTTATCACAGTTGTGTGAATGAGTTACATGAAACATCGGGGAAATTTAAAACGAATGATTTGAGGGTATTATCATAATTATTAGGTTTTGTTTTTGTGGTAAACGTTTGGGTTAAGGGGTTTCCGTGTTCCGAGAGACAAGATAATATTAGGAGTTTTACTTTCTGAGTTTTATTTAGACAAGGGACTTTTTTAAGATAAAGGGTTCTTTTGGTATGTCTAGACATGGTATGGAACACGAGTGTAAAAGGGTGGTGTGACCTTTTGACCTATTTTCATTGCATTTTCCTGTGGTTTGATCACCCACGTGGGGATGTAGTGAGGATAATGAATTTGTGGTCATTTGGGATACTAGTTTTGAGGTAAATTGATTATAATAGAGTTTATAACTCTTGACCATAATTGTAGTTTTAACCACAGAGGAGTCAGGATTCTGTTTTTAAACATTGGCTATGACGGTTTTGAATGGGCTGTTATTGATTTGGTATTATAGCAGAAAAATCCCATTAGTCATCGATAATAAATGGGGGAAGATATGATACATTGAGGTTTGAACAGGAGATATTTTAAGCCTATAGGGCATGAAAATACATAAGCATTTAAATTATTCATGTAAAGAAATAGGTTTCAGTTCTCAGAGGAGTGATCCTGGAGGGAAAGAGAGCTTATTAGTAAAGAAAGGATTTTATATGGTTAGCATTTGTTTTGGCCATTAGAAGATTTTTATTTAAATAGTATTAAAATTGACAGGGGTATATGACATATGTGATGATTTAGGATTATTGATAGGATAGAGATAGGTTTATTAAGGTTATGTAAGGACTTTAGAGATTGACATTATAAGACATGTTGTTATTTTTAAATCCATGATTTCAGATAAAGTCAAAACAGTGAGACACTTAGTTAATATTGCAAAGGAACACATAGTTGTTATTGACTATTATTAAAAAAAAGGCAGACAGAGGGGTCTAACCCGCACTGTTGAGACCTTGAAGGTTTGAGAGCAGAGTGGGGAGGGGGGACCAGGAAATGAGCAAGGTAGGCTGTGAAATAAGATAGGAGAGAAAGGGTTTAACATATATAAGCAGCACAGATACATTTTAAAGTAGATAAGTCACTTGACAGATAATTGGTAAAAGATAAATATGAATGGACGCCCAAGCCCAAGGGAGAATTGGACATGTGGAAAATGAAAGGTACGTTCCTTCATGATAATGTAGAACATAAAAATATTTTACTAATCTTACCTAAGTCATTATTTAGAGTAGGTAAGGTTGTTACCTGGCCAGAGCCAGGTATCAACAGGGAGAGGGGTGCATTGTGGTCTAGGATAGGATGGGGCCTATTGGATAATAAACTAATTTAAAATTAAAAATTTCTAGCTAACAAATAGGCATAGAAGTTAAATATATAATCAGATAGAACAAATGAGAAACTGTTTGTTAACCAAGCCTGTATGTCCAAGATTTTATGCATTACAGGTGAATTAAAGGAGAAGGTGATTCACTCGACCTGGGGGCATATCGCACTTGGAGGGTGAGACACACTGACACTGCCGAATGATCACAGAGTTAAGGAGAAGAACCGTTGCTAATAGAGTTCGGGGATCAACTCCTTAATGAAGAAATCCCTGACCCCGACCTTTCATCACTGTGTACGTTCATAGAAGTGAAAGTGTTGCTTGATCTCTGGCTGATGATGTGTTCTCTGGGAGAGGATGGGGCTTTACAGGACTGCTTGTAGTCCTGAGCTGTCTGATTAGGATACGATGGGGATGTTACCATCACAGTACTGCCAGAACCACCACCAGTTCCAACGGACCAGGGTTCAGCCGGCCTCCTCCACCACTTCAAGACCAAGTCCCACGCCATCACCTAAGCTCTCCAATCTGGTACAGGTAATAAATGTAAAAGACATCTCAGATAGTGACCAATTGGGGACTGAAACTGGTTATGAGGAAAGGGAGAATATGTGGTTGGCCTATATGAGATACACAGCCAAAACACTTAATAGAAAGGACTGTGTCGTATGTGGACATGCCAGACCTATTCTGGCTGCTCACCCATTTGCCCTAAGTAATGGGGAAGGTTGGATGTGCATATTGGAAAGTTTAAGCCAAATTCAACCCTGTGTAAAACTCTGAGTCTTGTGTTCCCAGAAGTCCCTCCCCAGAAGGCACCGTGGGGAGTTAAGGCATATGGGGGATATTACAGCTGTATCACTGGTACAGGTAGAGGTATAGACTATGGGAGGCTCCCTACTACTGCCTGCATCACTAATGTCACTATTAAATAGAGGTGTTGCTGATGTATGGTGGATGTGTGGACCTGCCAGGCGGTTGACCCCATTTTGAAAGGAGATTGTCAGGGCACATGTGCTTTGGCCAGTCTGATAACACCATTGCCTATTATTGAGGTTACAGCTAACCAACTTCTGGGAGCTGCACATGACACAGAGGCTCGGGACCAAACCAGGAGACGGCAGAACCGTGACGCTCCTTGGTCCGAGGGTACAGATAACATCCACACCAACCTGTTGGGGGTCCCAATAGGGGTCCCCCACGAATTCCAGGCATTAAACAGAAATGATGGTCTGTGGCATCTGATGCCCATCATTGGCCCAGCCATTGTTGATGCTAAACAAAATGCCTGGATCAATTATATTTATTATAATTAACAGCGATTTGTTAACTACACCCACACAGCACTTACGGGGATGGCTGAACAATTGGATGCTACCTCTCAAACCAGTAGACAAAATAGACTAGCACTGGACATGATTCTGGCCAACCAGGGAGGTGTATGTAAAATGTTTGGAGAACAGTGTTGGACGTTTGTCCCTAACAATACTAGTCCGGATGGGAGCATTTCAAAAGCTCTGAGTGGGTTGGCAAGGTTATCGGTGGTGATGAAGGGTCTTGCAGGTGTGGAGGAGAGTGGACTGTTCCCCTGGCTGGGTGGTTGGTTTGGTAAGTACACTGCAATGATGATTACTGGATTTCTGACCCTAGTTGTTGTTTTTCTTATGCTCATGAGCTGTGCTGCCTGTATCATACCTTGTTTGAAGAAGTCTGTTACAGATGTGGCAAGGGCCTCTGGTATGATGCCGTTGCTTGATGCTCCAGTTGGAGAGGCTGATACGAAATCAAGCTTTCGCAGGAGAGTGGGCCTGACAGAGGAGGACCCTTGGTTTGCTGTAGTTGATGTTGTCGAATGAATAAAAAGTGATGTTTGTCCTCCCTGTTGTGAAGGTTTGAAGTTCCCGGGTGGCGACGAGCCCACCTGGTACAGGTTGTATAGAGGGATGGACCTGAGGGTTTAACATGTTCTCGTTTTTTGGTTACTAATGTGTGATTGGCCACTCCAGGTGTAGTTCTTGAAGTGGTCTCCTTTTTGTCCTTGCTCATTTACCTCGCTTCGCTGCATACTTGAGGGGGCTTCTTGTTTTCGTTATATCCTTATTTTTGTCTCTGCTATAGTTTTCACGTCTTAAAAGACGTGAAGAGGGGGACTCAAAAATTTGGTTTCTACCAAATTGTTTGGTTGCTTTTATTTTTCACGTCTAATAGACGTGAAGAGGGGGATTTGTCATATATACATATATTCATATACGTGGTTTAGGTGGCCTCCGGCTGCTTTAGAGCCTGCTTGTGACCATAGGATTAAAGCTTACACAACACACCCCATGACAAGGCACAAGACTGATGTTGCACAACACAAGGTTCCCCATTGACACAATGGTTCTTCAGTGTCTCAAGGATGCTAGAGCGCCAAAACTAAACCGCCTGACTTAAGTAATTGCTCACATCCCTCTAATCAGGAAACCCCCTAGCCCCAGATAGTAACGGCCAGTTACAGTTCCCCTTATCTCATGACTCCTGGACACACACAAATATTTCATCTCGCACGAACACACACACCTCACTCCCATCTCTACTGGTCGGGTGCCAAGAGCAGAGGACTCTGCTGTGCACAAATGGGGCTACTGCTAAGGCCAGAGCAGACCCGCCTCCAACTCTTCAGGACCAGTCAGAAGACCGACACGAAGAGATTCTACCTACATTGTTCCATGTATAAAATCTGCTGTAATCTCTGTTTAGGTGATCCTTTTCAGCTGACTCCTTAAGAGCCATATGATTAGGTCCGTGTCACGCTAAACTGCCGGACAAGATATCTTTGACTCAATAAACCTGCCATTTTGCTACAACTGAAATCCACTCTGTCCAGTGTCCATGATTTGGTCTCACTCTCCAGTAAATGAAACACCAACACTGTACTGGGCTCTGAACCTCTCTCTGCACATCTGGTTGCTCTGCAGAATGAGATTAACATTGTAAATAACCTAAACTTAAACTTGTATTACTTGTGCAGTCATTGATTGTATGCCCCCCGATTACAGTCCTACTGATAATCTCATAAATAAAGTACATATTAATGTAAAATCATAGAATGCTCTGAAGTTGTACCTGAAGGTTCCTGCTCTGAGTCTGTCTCTGAACTGACCACCATCTCCAGTTCTGCAGGAGCACCTGAAGCTCTAGTGCTGCCGCTGCTTCCTTCTCCACCTTTGAAAAGAAAAGACTCTATTGTTATACTCACCATCATTAGTGTATCAGTAGGCTACATTAATACAGCTCTGGAAAGAAAATAAGAGTGGTCTCTTAATTTGGAGTGGCCTCTTAATTTTTTCCCAGAGCTGTATATTATTGTAGTAACTTGTAATGCTGGTACAAATGGCGCTAATGATCTTTGTCATTGCCTGTGCTGTGTCACACAGGCTACTGTGTTACGTTCATGGATGTATTATGGTTACGTTACTGTAGCCTGTTTCGCTGTACAGTGTATGTGCACATTCCCTAGCTTATATGGCATGAGTCATGACCGAATGCTGGCAAGTCTATAGTCTAGGTTTACTATTTTTTACTAGTTGAAACATATTGCCTTCAATGTCATTATGATCGCTATGTTGCACTCATTGCCATGATATTGTAATGACCTGACTAGATCATAAAGGAACAATTGTCCAGACAGAGGATTGAGTTTATGAATTGATGGTTTATTAACCCAACTTTACACAAGCTACTGTTTGGCCGTAGCCCACGCCAAATAAATGAAAAATAACCCACAAGCCAACCGTGACCTTCTCTTGTGAAGGCCAGACGTAAGAGAGAGAACAAAGGCTAAACCTGGTCTTAACTTCCAACGCTCCATCGCCCTGCCCAACGCCCCTCCACGCCACTCCGCCAACCGCCAGGATGCCCGGCATCAGAACATTCCAGGCAGTCCCGTGATTGGCAGATAGCAGGTTGATTGGCATGTCGGACCCGCGAACACCGGGTACTGGTAAGTACAACACAACCACCTACTAGCCTAACACATAACACACAGCTGTCTGTGCGGGTCGCTACAATATAATTATATGATCGCTATGTTGCACTCATTGCCATGATATAATTCCTCCACGAAGACGTAAGACGTAGCCTACCGGCCGTTGTGTCACTATTATTAGCTAGGTTACTTAGCTAGCCATGCTGGGTGTCGTGTGTGTCAGTGTGTGTGGTTTAGCTAGTGTTTTTGACTGACCTGGTCCCTTACTGGCGAACATGTCGCTTACTTCGCAGCGTCTGTGGCAAGGGCCTTTCTCTTTTTTATTCTCTCCCTCTCTGCTCCACCTTTCCTCTTCTGACTGTCCATTTCGCAGTGCGACTTGTCTAAAATGTTATCTGTAGAGAGGCAGGTAGACGGTTGCTATGTGCGTCGCGGAGAGACCTGGTGTCATTTTTGGTGCGCGCACCCTTGCGCGGGGACACTGCAGCGAGTGAGAGTCATGCCTGATGCGTGGATTCTCCGTCAACTCATTCCTGCTTGCTATATTATTGCTGGTCAAATTGACTATTCACCGCAGGCCAAAACAACCCTCAGGCCACCGGGAAATGTCCCGGTGCTCCCGACGGCCAGTCCGCCATTGGGCCTCGGGATCTCGTCATGGTATCTCTGTGCATTCAAATTTCCATCGATCAAATGCAATTGTGTTATTTGTCCGCAGCTTATGTCTACCCATACCATAACCCCACGACATGATGGGGCACTCTGTTCACAACGTTGACATAAGTAAACCGCTCGCCCACACAACGCCATACACGCTGTTTGCCATCTGCCCGGTACAGTTGAAATGGATTCATCCATGAAGAGCACACTTCTCCAGTGTGCAAGTGGGCATCGAAGTCGGTTACGACGCAGAACTGCAGTCAGGTCAAGACCCTGTTGAGGACGACAAATACGAAGAACAGCTTCCCTGTTTCCAACCTTTTGTGCAGAAATTCTTCAGTTGTGCAATCCCACAGTTTCATCAGCTGTCCGGGTGGCTGGTCTCAGACGATCCCACAGTTTCATCAGCTGTCTGGGTGGCTGGTCTCAGACGATCCCACAGTTTCATCAGCTGTCCGGGTGGCTGGTCTCAGACGATCCCGCAGGTGAAGCAGCTGTCTGGGTGGCTGGTCTCAGACGATCCCGCAGGTGAAGCAGCTGTCTGGGTGGCTGGTCTCAGACGACCCCGCAGGTGAAGCAGCTGTCTGGGTGGCTGGTCTCAGACGATCCCGCAGGTGAAGCAGCTGTCTGGGTGGCTGGTCTCAGAAGATCCCGCAGGTGAAGCAGCTGTCTGGGTGGCTGGTTTCAGACGATCCCGCAGGTGAAGCAGCTGTCTGGGTGGCTGGTCTCAGAAGATCCCGCAGGTGAAGCAGCTGTCCGGGTGGCTGGTCTCAGACGATCCCGCAGGTGAAGCAGCTGTCTGGGTGACTGGTCTCAGATGACCCCGCAGGTGAAGCAGCTGTCTGGGTGGCTGGTCTCAGAAGATCCCGCAGGTGAAGCAGCTGTCTGGGTGGCTGGTCTCAGACGATCCCGCAGGTGAAGCAGCTGTCTGGGTGGCTGGTCTCAGACGATCCCGCAGGTGAAGCAGCTGTCTGGGTGGCTGGTCTCAGACGATCCCGCAGGTGAAGCAGCTGTCTGGGTGGCTGGTCTCAGACGATCCCGCAGGTGAAGCAGCTGTCTGGGTGGCTGGTCTCAGACGATCCCGCAGGTGAAGCAGCTGTCTGGGTGGCTGGTCTCAGACGATCCCGCAGGTGAAGCAGCTGTCTGGGTGGCTGGTTTCAGACGATCCCGCAGGTGAAGCAGCTGTCTGGGTGGCTGGTCTCAGAAGATCCCGCAGGTGAAGCAGCTGTCCGGGTGGCTGGTCTCAGAAGATCCCGCAGGTGAAGCAGCTGTCTGGGTGGCTGGTTTCAGACGATCCCGCAGGTGAAGCAGCTGTCTGGGTGGCTGGTCTCAGAAGATCCCGCAGGTGAAGCAGCTGTCTGGGTGGCTGGTCTCAGACGATCCCGCAGGTGAAGCAGCTGTCTGGGTGACTGGTCTCAGACGACCCCGCAGGTGAAGCAGCTGTCTGGGTGGCTGGTCTCAGAAGATCCCGCAGGTGAAGCAGCTGTCTGGGTGGCTGGTCTCAGACGATCCCGCAGGTGAAGCAGCTGTCTGGGTGGCTGGTCTCAGACGATCCCGCAGGTGAAGTAGCTGTCTGGGTGGCTGGTCTCAGACGATCCCGCAGGTGAAGCAGCTGTCTGGGTGGCTGGTCTCAGACGATCCCGCAGGTGAAGCAGCTGTCTGGGTGGCTGGTCTCAGACGATCCCGCAGGTGAAGCAGCTGTCTGGGTGGCTGGTCTCAGACGATCCCGCAGGTGAAGCAGCTGTCTGGGTGGCTGGTCTCAGACGATCCCGCAGGTGAAGCAGCTGTCTGGGTGACTGGTCTCAGACGACCCCGCAGGTGAAGAAGCCGGATGTGGAGGTCCTGGGCTGGCGTGGTTGTGGGGCCGGTTGAACATACTGCCAAATTCGTTAAAACATTGTTTAAGCTTTACTTTATAACATGTTTTTATGTGATTTAATATTATTTCCATATCTGGGTTTTCTTTTTACAATCATGTTTTCTTACCTGCCTTTTACCTTAAACTATTTATTTTCAGGTATAAAATATGGTAGAGAAATGAACATTCAATTCCCTGGCAACAGCTCTGGTGGACATTATTCTATACAGTTGGTTGCATGAAAACACTACTGTAAATACTACTTAATTGTTACTAATAGAAGTGATTAAAATCAAATGACACTGTATTGATATTTACAGTAAATATATATACTGTTGTACTGTATACCGGTACACTGACCTGACTGTTTTGGTCATGTTGTAGAAATGATTTTTACAAAAACATTCTGTTTATGTTACTGGGTTGAAAAGAAAAAAATAATACAATTTATAGTGACCAAATATTTAAATATTTAGATTTTCTTCTACCACTTTAAACTAAGTTTGTGCTGCTGTTGAATTATATAATAACATTGTTTGATCACAGTTTGAACCTCTATTAAACTCTTTTAGTAGGCTATTCCAGTTTGTAATGCTTAGATTTCTAATAGTTTTTGAAAGAGCTTATAATCATTTGTTTTTCTTATATTGTCATACATAATTGCTCTCTTTGCTGTCATGATGGTTTCAAATGAATTAAGTTATTTTTTGAAGAATTGTTTTTCTTGCCTTGAATATTCATAAGCTTTATGGTTTTAAGTCAATATTATCTCCAACTCTGCTTTTATGGATCATGTAACATTCACTAGTTCATTTTTTTCTTTTCTCCATGACTTTCGTGCAATTTTCACAAATATGTGGTACATTTTTACAACTCTAAGCAAACAAATCCAAACAGATTCTAAAAAGTTCTAAACTCAAGCACATGACTTGTGTATATTATTGAGGCTAATCATGTTGATTAGGGTGGTATTCTTTCACTTTTCATCTCTTTTGTCTATGCACTTTAATCAACCTGTAATGACAGTGTCACAATGTTCAAGACATTGCAGGCATTTCCACATCTAGCCTACTTTGCACAGCTTCCCAGCGAACCATGTCCACCTAAACTGTCGGAGTTGGCACCTACATAGTTTGTAAAGAGTGGTTAAGGTGTAGGCTATTGATGATTTATGATTGTTTTTTTGTTATTCAAGTAAGTACAACCAAAGACGCCTCAACCTCCTGTGGTATTAGAGAGACCCACCAGTGCTGGTATATGAGACAACTGTTCATTTGAATGTGGAGTCTGATGATGACAATGCCCCTGTACTGTCTGATGAGAGAGGAGGATGAGGAGGAAAGTTCGGATGAGTGGGTGCCGACTGATGAGGAAGATATTTCAAAGGATGGATGTTGCGTTGGACTCCAATTGCTGTGACGACAACCCCTGACAACGAACCACAGCACTCTCACAATAAATCACCTTCCCCACTCTGTCCAGAGCATGTTCATTAGGTTCAACAGGGGATCAAGCCTTACCGCTGCCTAGACTGTAGCAAGCGATGTGTTTCCAAGACCGCTCTCAAGCTTCACAGTAGAGTCCACCAGGAGAGCTATATGCACACATGTAAGTATTGCCTCAAGCAACTAAGGACCAAGCCATACAAACTGACCCACGAGGAAAGTCATCTGGGTGAGAAGAGTCCCTATCAGTGCCCTGGCTGCTTGAAGAGATTCAATTATATTAACATACGGAACAACCATCTTTGAAGCCACCGGTGCCCGAAGAGGTACATTTGTCATATCTGTGGAAATGAGTGGCATCAGTTTCATTATTTCCAGCGACACAGAATGGACCACACTAGTTAGCCACCTCAAGTCTCACATGCGCCTCCACACAGGGGAGCAACCCTTCAATTGTCAGCAGTGTGAGGGGGGGGGGGGGGGGGGTCAGGTGCTAAACTCTGGGACTGAGGAGGACAGACAGAAGGTAGGGAGTAAAAAGTTAAACTTTGGGAAGTAGGAGAGAGAATGGAGGGTGTCATGAGCTACAGTCTGGGACTAAGGATAATTAAAAGGGTGGAGGCTCTAGGCCTAAGGAACAGAGGGATGGTCAGGATTCAGGAACCAATCTCATGGCAAGAGAGAGAAATTGGATCCAAGAAAGAGGAGGAGCCATCTACACTAGACGTATAACCCCGAGGAGTAGGTGGAGGAGATGGAGGAAGAAAGCAACAGTGACCCAGACTTCAAACCAGCAGAGGAGGAGAAAGGGAGAAAAAGAAGGGCCACAAGATGAGGAAGTGGAAGGGGGAGTGTGAGACTGGACCTCAGAGAAGATGAATGTGTTCTGTAAGTGTTACTGAGTAGGCTGATACCCCATTTCATGGGTGTACAATCCATAGGCTAGGCTGTATGTACAGTGCAATATGAATGTCCAATACACACAATATACTGACTGGAAAAGTAATTTCCCACAATCAAAGTCCTGCAATAAGAATGAATACTTGTGTAAACTCTACATAGTTGTGCTCTCTGTGTGTTACTGACTAGGCTGATATCCCATTTCATGGGTGCACAATCCATAGGGTAGGCTGTACATTGCAATATAAATGTTCAATTCACATAGGTTGACTGGTGAGCTTAATGTTGCCCATTTCAGTGGTATCAGAGTCCTGCATTAAGAGTTAGACGCTAATATTTCTGTAAAATCTGTGTCACTGAGTAGGCTGATACCCCATTTCATGGGTGTACAAGCCATATGTTAGGGCAGTGCTTATAAGAATGCCCCCAATTCAAATACATCTACAGTGCGATTTCAACAGGTTTTTTTGTTGGTCACATGAACTAATAATTGCCTTTTGTTGAATTTATATAACAACATTCCAACATTGTTTAGCAGTATCTAGTCCATTGGGGCATGATTCCACCCTTTTTATCCGCTTGGATTAGTCTCAATAGTGGACTTTTAATTTGAAGGCGAACCGCCGACTCCATTATTGTTGCTCACAACACACTGGTGAAGGAAGTCTACCACCAATAAGAGATGGCGAGACAAAGTTGGTGTCCGGTCCCTGGTTGCGGTTTTTACAGAAAATCTAGGGCAACAGGTAATGCATTTCACCGTTATCCAGTGAAAGACCCGGAAAGATGCAAAAGATGGTTAATAGCTGTCAGACATATTAAATACGATGTCAAGACTCCAGTTGCCACACTGAATAGCCTACGTGTATGTAGCACGCACTTCAGGGAAGATGATTACCAGAGAGACTTTCAAGCCGAAATTATGGGGACTAAGAACAAACGAAGACTCAAAGATACCGCTGTGCCATCTATTTTTCCGTGGACTGGATCGGCAGTGCCAAAATACAGAGGAGCGTTCGAGAAGAGGAAACGCGCGGAGGTAGGCCTATTCATGGGAGCTGTCGTGCTTGTAGCTAGCAGTTGTTGTCTATCACTGTACTCCCATTGTGGCTCAAATGACTGTGCATGACAATATCCCTTTCGGTGTCTTCCAGGTTCTGGCCTCAATAGAAGGCCTCAATATGACTTCAAAGGTGAATCAACCAGCAACAACAGCAAGCTCCTCTGCCATATATGTGAGTTGAGGAAAGATATATCTACTGTGAATCGTTCCACATACTTTTTATTTTGCCAGTCCCTTTCCCAATACCTGCTGTAGCCTACAAACTAGCCATTGATCATGATTCTCAGGTCCATTACATTACACACGAGTCATTGGACGAAGGCGTCTTCTGTAAAGGGGAGTTTTGTTAAGATCTTAATCAGAAATTATTGGTCTGAACATTAACACGCAATGCTTGCGGTACGGTTTTAGAAACATAAAATTACCTCTTATTTCATATCAGCAAGGGGGGGGGGGGGGGGGGGGGGGACAGTTTAATTTGATACACACCTTTTTATAGGGCTAATTCGTGTTCTCACACGGCTGTATCACCATGTTACATCGTGTGTTCACGGAAGTTACAGGGACCACCTATGCCAAATAGCTGTCTAGCATGCTCCGAACACTAACAGAAGAAAGCCGCCATAAATGTGTTGTCACTGAAAAAGATGTTGGCTACAACTGTGATAAAGCAGTGTATATATAGTAAGTGCATATTTTAATTTATGAATGTAATGGGCTTTATGTTTCTAGAACGGTATCGCAATTGAGAATCGATTCAGGTTTAGATGGAGTTTTTGGCTGCCAGATCCAGTCTACCTTTGAAAATAACATATAAGGCCCTTGGACAATTTAAGGAGTAGCGGTAGGCAGTTTAAGAGTACATCTTGGGCTGCCTACAACCATGGACCATTTCCATTGACAACATTTGATTTCAGTCCAACTATAAGCATAAGTGGACTATCAACCTCAGGAACCATCTGTAGTTTTTTATTGTCCAAAGGCTTGTTCTGGTCTATTTATTCATAGTTCCGCTGCTGAGCAGATAGCTTCCATGTCATGATTATATTAACATCAGAAATACTTTTTGGATAATGGTCATAATAACGTTTTTACATGGTTTTTGAAAATGTGTGTCCATCCTTATCACGGATGAATATTTACAAACCGTGTTATCCCATTGTTCATTAGAGCAAGTCATTTGTCCCTGTTAAACTATCACAGAACATATTGATAATGGAATTAACACACAATAATAATGGTATTTGTTTTCCTTCCCAAGGCGGTGGGAGGGACAGTTTCCCAGGCTCGCCTGGACAGAGAACAGCTCCTAGACGACACTGGTTCCTTGACTGTGGAAATCACTGAGGAGTTGTTTGCCAGTGATCATGATAACAATGACGATGTGGCCACTGCACCTTATGAAGAGGAATATTTTCTGTCCTCAGAGGAGGAACCTGAGGAACCCAAGAAGAAGAGAAAAAACGAGAAGGATAGTTCAGATGAGTGGGAGCCATCTGATAAAGAAGATAGTGAAATAGTAATGGAATTTTCTTCTGATTCCTCTGAGGATTTGGAAACGGTTGGTTCCTCTGACCTAACAGAAGGGGCCAAAGCTGCTACTTCTCAGACAGAGAGGAAGACGGTAAGCTTGTAGTTTGGTGGTGCGATGAATGTGGAGCTGAGCCTGAAGTCACCTGCACCACACGGAGACATAAGATGCTGTACGCCTGTGCTCTGTGTGTGGGTGAGGGTGAACAGGCTGTTGGATTTGACCAATTCTACATGCGGTTCGATGACCTATCCAGCCTAAAAGTTCATGTGCAACTCGAACACAACACCAAAGTTTGTCAACGCGCACTCTGCCCAGACTGCGGCAGGTATCACTTCAAGAAAGACCACGTGTGTGCGCACAAGATCAAGAAGATCCCCTGCCTAGACTGTGGTAAGCTATTTACTTCCCAGACATCTCTCAAGCTTCACATTAGAGTCCACCAGGACAGCTTTGTGCATGCATGCAAATTCTGCCTCAAGAAATTCAAGACCAAGCCAGACAAACAGACACATGAGGAGAGCCATCCCCAAGAGAAGAGTCCCTATCAATGCCCTGACTGCTCGGAGAGATTCAGTACTTTTAAAAAACGGAACGGGCACCTTCAAAGCTGCCAAGGAGGTACATTTGTGATGTCTGTGGCCAAGAATTAAATGGGTTGAATGCACTCAATAGACACAAAATGGTACACACAGGGCAGAAGCCATACAAGTGCAAGGTGTGCCACATATCCTTCAACCAAGTTAGCCACCTTAAGTCCCACATGCGCCTCCACACAGGGGAGCGACCCTTCAACTGTCAACAGTGTGAGAAGTGCTTCAATCACAACGTCAGTCTAAAGAACCATGTCCACCGCCATCATGGTCCAGAGTCTCAGGAGCAGGGGGAGAGAGAGAGAAGAAGCTGAAGAGTCAGGAGCTAAACTCTGGAGCTGAGGAGAAAGAGCAGGGTGGATGCTCTAGTCCTAAAGAACGGGGAGAGGGTCAGGAACCAATCCATCAACCTGAGCAGGAGAGAGAGAAGAGGGAACCGAGGAACAAGAGCAGTCAACGCCTGACAACTGACCCTGAGGATTTAGTGGAGGAGGGGGTGAGGCAGATCAACAGCGACTCAGACTTCAACCCAACAGAGGAGAGGACCACAAGTAGAGGAAGAGGAAAGGGTAGGCCAAGAGGGAGACCGAGTACCAATGGGAAGAGGAATGTAGCTGTGGAAGATTTAGAGTGATCACCTCAGTGTCGTGTTCATTAGGGCACATCATAACAAAACATTTTAGAATGGAAAATGAAAATGAGTTTTTTAATTAAGTACAGATAGAACATTCCTGTTTCACTTTGTTTTGTAGCGTTTCACTCTGTTTCATGCTTACTGAACATGACCCAGAATGAACTCTAACATGAAGTATGGGGTCAATGAGTCTTTTAGATTTATGAGGCAGATGGTTGTTTCTGCTATACAGTTGTATGAAAACACTACTGTAAAGTCTACTTCATTGTTACTAATAGAAGGGATTCAAATCAAATGACACTATTGATATTTACAAAAACATTGTTTGTTACTGGGTTGAAAAAAAATGAAAAAAAATACATTTTATAGTCACCAAATATTTAGATTTTCTTCTACTTAAACTATGTTTGTGCTGCTGTTGAATTATGTAATACCACCTCTATTAAAGTCTTTAGTAGGCTATTCCAGTTTTTCTTATATTGTCATACATAACTGCTCTCTTTGCTCTCATGATGGTTTCAAATGAATGAAGTTCTTTTTTGAAAAATGGTCTGTTTCTTGCCATGAATATTCATACACTTTATGGTTTAAGTCAATATTATCTTCAACTCCGCTTATGGATCTTGTAACGTTCACAAGTTCTTAGGTTTTTTTTCTCTGTCACTTTGGTGCAATTTTCACAAATGGTACATTTTTACAACTCTTAATTAAGCACGAACATCCAAACGGATCATCAAAATTTCAAAACTCCAAGCACATTTTCGATTGACTGAGTAAAACAAACAAATTCACAAAGTCACTTGTTCAATGCACCAAATCACTTTACATTTGGATACATATTCAATCTAAGTATCTGCTTTTCAAAATGCAATATTCACTTTACTTTTGCTATGATCATCTTGTCATTTGTTAACAATATAATTAACTATCACTTAATCAAACTACTCAAAACAAATAACTACTAAACCAAGAGTATGTAGTGCCTAGTTAACCTATATAGTTTGATAACTGCTGAACACTGTAAAGTTCTATAATTATTCCTCATAAATGTATCAATTTGACACCAATGTCTGTTAGAAGGTAAAACCAAATCATTAATGGATGTGGCTGTAAATACTAGGTCATCATTTTCCATCAGCCAGTGTGTGTCAATAGGACAAAGTGGAAAGAGCCACTCTATGCTACCATTTGGAATTGTAGTGTAGTGTACAATGCACTGCTGAAATGCCTGGGTGGTATATAACAATATATTCCACTCATTATCTGACTTTCATTGATACACTGTAAGCTGTCAAGCAGAGAGATGGGCGATACTGTATCAGTTGACAAGTCACGTGGAAAAGGCAGTCTTATACAATGTTGCATTGGGCAGAAATGGCATACAACACTGTGCTACGTTTTTACAATAGTCAACTTCTTTACAATACTCCTATTTCTGATGATTTATCCTATGTACAGTACCAGTCAAAAGTTTTTCTTTATTTTTACAATTTTCTACATTGTTGAACAATATTGACGACATCAAAACTATGAAATAACACATATGGAATCATGTAGTAACTAAAAAAGTGTTAAACAAATCAAAATATATTTTAGATTCTTCAAAGTAGCCACCTTTTGCCTTGATGACAGCTTTGAGCACGCTTGGCATTCTCTCAACCAGCTTCACCTGGAGTGCTTTTCCAACAGTCTTGAAGGAGTTCCCACATATGCTGAGCACTTGTTGGCTGCTTTTCCTTCAATCTGTGGTCCAACTCATCCCAAATCATCTGGGGTGGCAGGTAGCCTAGTGGTTAGAGCATTGGACTAGTAACCGAAAGGTTGCAAGATTGAATCACTGAGCTGACAAGGTGAAAATCGGTCTTTCTGCCCCTGAACAAGGCAGTTAACCCACTGTTCCTAGGCCGTCATTGAAAATAAGAATTTCTTCTTAACTGACCTTCCTAGTTAAATAAAGGTACAAAATTGGGTTGAGGTCAGGTGATTGTGGAGGCCAGGTTATCTGATGCAGCACTCCATCACTCTCCTTCTTGCTCAAATAACCCTTACACAGCCTGGAGGTGTGTTGGGTCATTGTCCTGTTAAAAAACACCTGATAGTCCCACTAAGCCCAAATCAGATGGGATGACGTATCGCTGTGGTAGCCATGAATGTGCCTTGAATTCTAAATAAATCAGTGTCACCAGAAAAGCACCATCACACCTCCTCTTCCATGCTTCACGGTGGGAACCACACATGCAGAGATCATCCGTTCACCTACTCTGCGTCTTACAAAGACACAGCAGTTGAAACCAAAAATCTCATATTTGGACTCATCAGACCAAAGGACAGATTTCCACCGGTCTAATGTCCATTGCTCATGATTCTTGGCCCAAGCAAGTCTCTTCTTCTTATTGGTGTCCTTTAGTAGAGGTTTCTTTGCAGCAATTTGACCATGAAGGCGTGATTCACGCAGTCTCCTCTGAACAGTTGATGTTGAGATGTGTCTGTTACTTGAACTCTGTGAAGCATTTATTTGGGCTGCAAATATATCCTCTGCAGCAGAGGTAACTCTGGGTCTTCCTTTCCTGTGGCGGTCCTCATGAGAGCCAGTTTCATCATAACGCTTGATGGTATTTGCGACTGCACTTGATGAAACTTTCAAAGTTCTTGACATTTTCCAGATTGACTGACCTTCATGTCTTCAAGTAATGATGGACTGTTGTTTCTCTTTGCTTATTTGAGCTGTTCTTGCCATAATATGGAATTGGTCTTTTACCAAATAGGGCTGTCTTCTGTATACCACCCATACCTAGTCACAACACAACTGATTGGCTCAAATGCATTAAGAAGGAAAGAAATTCCACAAATAAACTTTTAACAAGGCACACCTGTTAATTGAAATGCTTGGTGATTCCTACATGAAGCTGCTTGTTAGAATGCCAAATGCAGTTCAAAATATCACAACTATCTGCAACAGTCAGAATTTTGCTCCCTCCTGAAAATAACACAGAATTAATCAATAAAATGTTTCTATAAAGCCCAGTTGTCAAATACCCTGCAAAAGCAGGCAGGCACCATCCAACCCAAACTTGCAAAACATCATCATCATCCAGTGCTGGAGAGTGGAGATGGCATTTTGGGCCCAGCAGGGGGCGCTGTAGCCGTGGAAGTACTGGACTGTAGTATGGGATCAGGATGCTGTTTTGTTACTTCAACCACTCATTTCCCCCCAGAATCATTGCTGAGGAGAGTGGAAGCAGAAATGTTATGGTATATTACCAGGGAAATGGAGGAGAAGGCAAAATGTACCCTCCATCTCGTCTACTCAGTGGGATACTGGAATGTTTGACATTGCAGTGACCTTGTTAGACGGATTGAAATTGACATGCAGGGGAATACAATTTTTACATTGATTTATATGGCTCAATTGAGCTTTTCTCATACCATTATATATATAAACATATGCAACTTAGCAGGCAGTTTTATCCAAAGTGAAGTATAGTTTAGTGAGTAGGCTACATACATTTGTTGTATGTGTAGCCTATGTGATCCCTGTTGGAATTGAACCATCTAGTGGTATGACATCTACCTTCTAACAGATCAGTGTTGAGGCAGCCCTGTTAGTTCCCTTATCATGTATATGTGATCATAATGCAACTGAAATACATTTCCACAATGCTCAAAGGGCTCACCAGACCCATCCTGTGTATAGCCTACCTGTTGTGAATAATGTTGGGGATGCTACTTTATCTTTGTGGAGGCTATATCTTTTGATGTGCAGCCTTGACCAACATGCATTCATTACATACAGCTGCTGCTGATGTTTTTTTAATGTTAAAACCGGATTAATTTTCTCCCCCGTTATTTTTTGTTATTCTTTCTGTCTCTGTGGACGGGCCCAGTGAGAGTGGATGATGTCAGAAATGAGGTTAAAACCTCTTTATTCCTCCGACCCGGTCGGGTAGCAGAAGCCTTTCACAGATAAGCGTCTCTGATGGTCTTTTTTCCTTCACTCTGTTCTGTGGTGCACATTATTCCTAAGTCTCTCTCTCTCTCTCTCTCTCTCTCTCTCTCTCTCTCTCTCTCTCTCTCTTTCTCTCTCTCTCTCTCTGTGTCTTTCACTCTCTCTCTCTCTCTCTCTCTCTCTCTCTGTGTGTGTCTTTCACTCTCTCTCACTCTCTCTCTCGCTCTCCCCTCTCTCTCTCTCTCTCTCTCTCTCTGTCTGTCTTTCACTCTCTCTCTCTCTCTCTCTCTCTCTCATTCTCTCTCTCTCTCTCTCGCTCTCCCCTCTCTCTCTCTCTCTCTCTGCCTCTTGCTCTCTCCCTTTCGCTCTCCCCTCTCTCTCTCTCTCCCTTTCGCTCTCCCCCCCCTCTCTCTCTATATCTCTCTCTCTCTCTCTGTCTTTCACTCTCTCTCTCTCTTTCACTCTCTCTGCCTCTCTCTCTTGTTCTCTTTCTCTCTTTCTATCTCGCTCACTTTCGTCCCAAAGATTATCTGCAAATGCACTGCCACAAAGCTACACTGCCACAAAGCTACACTGCCACAAAGCTACAATGCTCTTGACTCCAAGGCTGTTTTCATCTGAGGTTCTCCTCTGTCCGCTCAGTATTTCATGATACTTTACTGTAATAACTTCCCCGTTAAAAAACATTCCGTGGCTAGTTGTGTCTGTCGTGACTGTTTTCTGCTTGCAACAGCATTGTCCCAACACTTGAATAATTCTCTGAGTCTTTTCTTGGGTTTTGTATTTGGATATCGGGAATATTTTTGTGTCTGTGTGGGAGGATGTGTGTTGGCTACTGTTGTTTTTTAAAATGCCAATGTCAGGTCTCATTAGCTAGGAATGCTGATCCATCCTTTAAAGGAGGTTAAATGCTCATCTCAAGCCTAGAGGTGCTAACCTTCTCTCTTCCTCCCTCTATCTCTCCATCTCCTTCCTCCTCCCTCTTTGTTCCATCCCTTTCTCCATCTCACTTTTTATCTCCCCACCCCCTCTCCCTTCCTTTCTCCATCTCACTTCTTATCTCTCCATCCCCCTTCCTTTCTCCACCTCACTTCTTATTTCTCCATCCCCTCTCCTTTCCTTTCTCCATATCTCTTCTTATCTCTCCATCCCCCTCTCCCTTCCTTTCTCCATCTCACTTCTTATCTCTCCATCCCCCTGTCCCTTCCTTTCTCCATCTCTCTTCCCTCCTCTCACTCCTCTCTCTCGCCTACCTCTTTCCTCTCTCCCCCTCTCTCTTCCTCCCCTCCCTTTATCCCCCCTCTCTCCTTCTCTCTGGGTCTGGGAGTATATGAGCTCACCTGTGAGTGGAGAAAAGAGAGAAGAGAATCCCCTCAGTGAGACCTCTTGTGATTGGAGGAGGAGAATCCTTTCAGTGTTGGGCTTTCTTTCATTTGTGCGGGAAATTCTTTGATGTTACGTGGATACCATTTGAGACCACTGAATAAAATGAGGATTTGCAATTTATGTTCCAGATGAATTTTTTCCTCCCTCCCCTCCCCTAACCGTCTTTTGACTGTGTTATTGGAACGTTTCTTGTTTTCATCTCCAAACCACAGTTCTATTTTCTACTCAAACCAATTTTAGAATTCACATCTTGTGGTGCCCTTCACATTTGATCTGGTTCTGCAGTAAGTAAAAGCATCACAATAAACTTTATAGGCTATGTCAATTATATCCTCTTCATGCCTTGGCAACAATAGCCTTCTGATGGAGGCGTTTAGTGGTCCACTTAGCCACAGACCGATAAGACATTGGCAGCCACTTGAAATCAATTGAGCCGTGCCTTTACCCCTCTTTATAAGTCCTCACTGCTGCATCTCCAGCCAGCCCCTTCCCAGCCCCATGCATGGATGATTAGGTCAGGCCTGTAGAATGGACCAGCCAGTGAAATAGCAGAAGCTGGCGTTCCACATTTGAGCTGGAGATCGAGTATGGACAGCCTTCTCTTGACCAACTCAGTGGCCTTGTGGTTAGAGTGTCTGCCCTGACACCGGAAGGTTGGTAGCTCAAAACCCGGTTGAGTCACACTGCTTGGCACTCAGCATTAAGGGTATACTGTAAGTTGGGGTTAAGGCCCTGTGATAGACTAGTGTCCTGTTCAGGGTGGTGTACTGTACATCAAGCTGACTCACACTACAGCAGATAGACTAGTGTCCTGTTCAGGGTGGTGTACTGTACATCAAGCTGACTCACACTACAGCAGATAGACTAGTGTCCTGTTCAGGGTGGTGTACTGTACATCAAGCTGACTCACACTACAGCAGATAGACTAGTGTCCTGTTCAGGGCGGTGTACTGTACATCAAGCTGACTCACACTACAGGAGATAGACTAGTGTCCTGTTCAGGGCGGTGTACTGTACATCAAGCTGACTCACACTACAGCAGATAGACTAGTGTCCTGTTCAGGGCGGTGTACTGTACATCAAGCTGACTCACACTACAGCAGATAGACTAGTGTCCTGTTCAGGGCGGTGTACTGTACATCAAGCTGACTCACACTACAGCAGATAGACTAGTGTCCTGTTCAGGGCGGTGTACTGTACATCAAGCTGACTCACACTACAGCAGATAGACTAGTGTCCTGTTCAGGGCGGTGTACTGTACATCAAGCTGACTCACACTACAGGAGATAGACTAGTGTCCTGTTCAGGGCGGTGTACTGTACATCAAGCTGACTCACACTACAGCAGATAGACTAGTGTCCTGTTCAGGGCGGTGTACTGTACATCAAGCTGACTCACACTACAGGAGATAGACTAGTGTCCTGTTCAGGGCGGTGTACTGTACATCAAGCTGACTCACACTACAGCAGATAGACTAGTGTCCTGTTCAGGGCGGTGTACTGTACATCAAGCTGACTCACACTACAGGAGATAGACTAGTGTCCTGTTCAGGGCGGTGTACTGTACATCAAGCTGACTCACACTACAGCAGATAGACTAGTGTCCTGTTCAGGGCGGTGTACTGTACATCAAGCTGACTCACACTACAGCAGATAGACTAGTGTCCTGTTCAGGGCGGTGTACTGTACATCAAGCTGACTCACACTACAGGAGATAGACTAGTGTCCTGTTCAGGGCGGTGTACTGTACATCAAGCTGACTCACACTACAGGAGATAGACTAGTGTCCTGTTCAGGGCGGTGTACTGTACATCAAGCTGACTCACACTACAGGAGATAGACTAGTGTCCTGTTCAGGGCGGTGTACTGTACATCAAGCTGACTCACACTACAGGAGATAGACTAGTGTCCTGTTCAGGGCGGTGTACTGTACATCAAGCTGACTCACACTACAGGAGATAGACTAGTGTCCTGTTCAGGGCGGTGTACTGTACATCAAGCTGACTCACACTACAGCAGATAGACTAGTGTCCTGTTCAGGGCGGTGTACTGTACATCAAGCTGACTCACACTACAGGAGATAGACTAGTGTCCTGTTCAGGGCGGTGTACTGTACATCAAGCTGACTCACACTACAGCAGATAGACTAGTGTCCTGTTCAGGGCGGTGTACTGTACATCAAGCTGACTCACACTACAGCAGATAGACTAGTGTCCTGTTCAGGGCGGTGTACTGTACATCAAGCTGACTCACACTACAGGAGATAGACTAGTGTCCTGTTCAGGGCGGTGTACTGTACATCAAGCTGACTCACACTACAGGAGATAGACTAGTGTCCTGTTCAGGGCGGTGTACTGTACATCAAGCTGACTCACACTACAGGAGATAGACTAGTGTCCTGTTCAGGGCGGTGTACTGTACATCAAGCTGACTCACACTACAGGAGATAGACTAGTGTCCTGTTCAGGGCGGTGTACTGTACATCAAGCTGACTCACACTACAGGAGATAGACTAGTGTCCTGTTCAGGGCGGTGTACTGTACATCAAGCTGACTCACACTACAGGAGATAGACTAGTGTCCTGTTCAGGGCGGTGTACTGTACATCAAGCTGACTCACACTACAGGAGATAGACTAGTGTCCTGTTCAGGGCGGTGTACTGTACATCAAGCTGACTCACACTACAGCAGATAGACTAGTGTCCTGTTCAGGGCGGTGTACTGTACATCAAGCTGACTCACACTACAGGAGATAGACTAGTGTCCTGTTCAGGGCGGTGTACTGTACATCAAGCTGACTCACACTACAGCAGATAGACTAGTGTCCTGTTCAGGGCGGTGTACTGTACATCAAGCTGACTCACACTACAGCAGATAGACTAGTGTCCTGTTCAGGGCGGTGTACTGTACATCAAGCTGACTCACACTACAGGAGATAGACTAGTGTCCTGTTCAGGGCGGTGTACTGTACATCAAGCTGACTCACACTACAGGAGATAGACTAGTGTCCTGTTCAGGGCGGTGTACTGTACATCAAGCTGACTCACACTACAGGAGATAGACTAGTGTCCTGTTCAGGGCGGTGTACTGTACATCAAGCTGACTCACACTACAGGAGATAGACTAGTGTCCTGTTCAGGGCGGTGTACTGTACATCAAGCTGACTCACACTACAGGAGATAGACTAGTGTCCTGTTCAGGGCGGTGTACTCTTCTCGAGGGAGCCTATCTCTATCTACTCAATGTTTCATGGCTTTATTTCCTCCGCAGCCCTTCTGTCATCTGAGGTTTTCTGCTCTCTCTGACAGGGCAGGCAGGAAGTGTGTGTGTGATCATTGCTTGCTCATATACACGCAGACCTGAGGTGTGACGCGAGCGATAATGGTGTGTACACACACACTCACCATCCCAGGATAGTCATTTCTACAGACAATATAGACTCACACACACACGCTCACACACGCTCACACACACACACACGCTCACACACGCTCACACACACACACACGCTCACACACGCTCACACACACAATGTAAGGCAACATTGTTGCCCACGTGCACCGCACACACACATGGCTGAGACATGATGTTGACTAATCACAGCGCACACACACTCCAGCCTAAGTCATCATAAGCACAGTACACACACTTCCTCCCAGAGCTTTAGCCAGCTGATAGCCATCTCTGTGTTTTTAGATGACCAGTGATGACTGATAATCTACGAGCTCTCTGACAAACTAGCTTACCACCTAAACATGTCCAACAAGAACACAGATTTTCGCTTCGATGTGCCCTACTGAACATATTCCTGATGTTAATCCACGACGAACTGAGTATAAACAAACATGCAAAGAAGCTTCCGATGGTTTCTGAAGTGCCTTAGCCCCAAATATATTGCTCCAGAGACCTGTGCAAGGTAGAATGGCTATGAGAGTGACAATGACTGTACCTCACATCTAACTAGTGAGTGAGTTGACCTCGTATTATGTTTGTCTCTATGGTTACCACCCCTGGGTACCTTCAGATGAAGATGTGACGTTGATGCGGATGTTGGTGGTGGTTTGCCCTTCGGCCCCTCTCCTCTGTGCGTGTCAGCCCCAGAACCCTCATCACGCTACCCCAGACCTCTGTCACTTACCCCGCGGACTCGCCAGCCAGCCAGGTGAGAAAAGCACGCAACAGGAATAAAAATTACTATGACCTATTTTTGTCTGTGTGTGTGTGTGTGTGTGTGTGTGTGTGTGTGTGTGTGTGTGTGTGTGTGTGTGTGTGTGTGTGTGTGTGTGTGTGTGTGTGTGTGTGTGTGTGTGTGTGTGTGTGTTCGGTCCCTGGAGCAAGGTTGTTTGGTTATAATGGATTTTCGTTATTTCCTCTCTATATGCTGTGTTTTCAACAAAGACCTTTCACACCGACGAGCAGATTTGTCTGTATATTTTAAAAAGCAGCAGTACAGCAGCGTCCTGTTGGGTTGTTGGTCACTGCCCTGACAGGACAGAGAATTCAGGGCTGACATCAGGTGTGCACTTGAGATTGTTAGGCTCTTGTTAAGTTAGCTCTCTGAGACTGGACTGTCTCTCTGGACGCCTATGGGGGATTGAATGCTATATGACAGTCATTCCCCACCTTTTTCTGTTACTGTATTACCAACTGAATTTTGCTCTGCCTGGAGTAGCCCTGAAGTACCCCCTCATGTACATTTTACCAGTAGGCCTATGGTCTCATGAGTCTTCTCAAGTAACCCTTGTGGATAGTCCAAGTACAGAGGTCCTAGAACCCCTGGTTGGGAACCACTGCTACATGACAAGGCTGTTAATGACACACCAAATTAAAGGGCACATTCCAGGTTGTCGTCATTGCAGTCGTGATGCCCAATCTGTCTGATCTCACAACACCTAGAGAAGTGTTCAACATCTCGGCAACCACATTAATATGAAATAGAAGATATCTTCTTCTGAGACAACCTGGAACACCACCAAAGAAGACGCAAAGACGTCAAAGAGTATTTCTCTGTAGCATTTCAATGTTGCCGCCATGACCTCCTGCTGTTATTTATATTTCTCCTCAACCTCGAAACACACAACAGTTTAATTACAATAATTAATTGGCATACAGTCAATTAACGAACTTGGCAGAGAGAGATGCAGAGATAGAGAGAGAGTAGCATTCAGGAGCATGCAACTTGGAGTCTAAAAATACCTTAATTGATATGTATCTGGAGTAAATCAAAGAGTACATGCCAAAAATGTACATTTTCAAAGGGATGTGCTTTCACATTCTCTCTCTCTCTCTCTCTCTCTCTCTCTCTCTCTCTCTCTCTCTCTCTCTCTCTCTGTCTCTCTCTGTCTCTCTCTCTCTCTCTCTCTCTCTCTCTCTCTCTCTCTCTCTCTCTCTCTCTCTCTCTCTCTCTCTCTCTCTCTCTCTCTCTCTCTCTCTCTCTCTCTCTCTCTCTCTCTCTCTCTCTCTCTCTCTCTCTCAGCACTCAACTCATACATAGTGAAATGGAGGGTGATGATTTAGTTGGAGGCTATGGCATGTTTAAAGGTGACCAGGGGAAAAAAAGACCCCCCCCCCCCCCCCCGCATGTCCTTCTTATTTGTTACTTTGCCCCGGGAGTGGGAGGGTCTGGAGGAAAGGAAGTGAGAGGGTTTCCAGGGGGTGGGAGGGTCTGGAGGATAGAAAGTAAGGGGGCATCTGTGTTTTTCTCTCTACAGAAAAAGTGGTTTCAAACACGGTTTCTTTCTTACTATTGGAAATGTGCTGTTTGAACACCTGCAAAAAGGTTTGAACAGATGTGTGGTTTTTAGGTGATGGAAGAGAGTTTTTTTCTTTTTCACTTGTATTTATTTAACCTTTATTTATACAGGTCGCTCAATTAATAATACTATTCTCAATTTGATACCTTAACCACCTCGTAAGACATAGATGGCCAAAATAGCCAGAACATGGCACTTACCTTTATACCCATTCACAGTATTCAGCCACACATCCGTAAATAAAAAGCAACATCTGTTCGACACTCTCTCTAGGTGTGATAACATGATGGTACAGTCGGATGGGCTTTTGATAGGTTTCTAGGACTAGACAATCTGATGCAAGCAGACATTCTTGTTTCATCCCCGTCCTGCCCCCACTCAGAGCGTGTACAATAAAGCAAGCCAATCGGGTGACAAAATAAAAATGAGTACAATAACCTTCTTCTGCGTTTAGCACTCACATTATGAATGGTTGTCAATGTGAGCTCAGACAGACATTAGCCCAGAGAGCACCATCGGCATATCACATTAAAGTTACTCCAGCCTACATAGCTAAACCTGGGTTCAATTAATATTTGAAATGATTTCAAATGCTTTACCTGTGGTAGACTAAGCTTGCCTGGCTTGATGTACCAATATAACAGTCCTAAAACTGCTGACCCCACCCATATAGCACACCAGGCAGGCTAGAGCAAACACTCAAAGTATTTGAAAGATTTCAAATAGTATTTGAACCCAGGTCTGCATGTAGCCGCCATGCTATGAGGCATGAGGCAATCTTTAGGTTTGCTTTTCTGACTGACATCCTACATAAGAAAAGTAGTTCCTCCAGAGTTATGCTGTCTCAGTTGTATCCACTTGAGAGTCCTGACATCAAGCCATTAAACTTTAACTTCCAGTGGTATTTTAGCCCTTCTGCTCCCAGATCAGTGCATTCAGTGCATTTCTGTGTCAGTTCACTGGGTTGCTATGAATTTCTCCACTAATTTAGTAATTGCACATGAAAGCCTTTTTATCTATGTGTTGGATAAGCCTTGGTAACAGCATCAGCCAGACAGTCACTACTATTACCTCCAGGTAGGCTTTTATGTTTATTACTATCACACTGCTTCAGAACACAGCCTATGACATATCTGGCCTCACATGCAGGCTGCTCCACACATCGCAAAGCTAATTATAATAATGAACAATTTTTTTTTTTTAAATATCATTTGTTTTTGTTTTTCTTATTAAATCAAGACCCTGTAAAATATGTCCCAACACCAAGTGTGTCCACAACCTGTAGAAATTGGGCCAACACCAAGTGTGTCCACAACCTGTAGAAATTGGGCCAACACCAAGTGTGTCCACAACCTGTAGAAATTGGGCCAACACCAAGTGTGTCCACAACCTGTAGAAATTGGGCCAACACCAAGTGTGTCCACAACCTGTAGAAATTGGGCCAACACCAAGCTGAATGTTAGTGCTAGAGCTGCAGCCTGCTCTCTCCATTATAGCTAAGCTGCTTTCACTAGTCTCTGATATATAGGACCTACCCACCTCTCACAGTGTTATAACTGTGTGTATACGTGCATGTGTGTGTGTGTAGCTGGCTAGTGCTTATTGCAGTGGGTGGCGTCTGCAGCAGAGTGGGGGTGTTTACAGTGCGGAGGTAAGGGGGGCATGATGTGATAAGGACATAGCAGGGTGATGAGTGACTCTCCATCCCATAATATCTCTCTCTCTCTCTCTCTCTCTCTCTCTCTCTCTCTCTCTCTCTCTCTCTCTCTCTCTCTCTTTCTCCCTCTCTCTCTCTCTCTCTCTCTCTGCTTGGAGGCCGGATGAGAGTGACTCAGTGTGTGTCTCCAGTGGCGTCCCCTATCCTCCACTCTCCCGTCCCCTGCTCTACGAGTGTGTGACAGACTACCATAGAGACGTTGGCTGGCGTGGGACGGCTGGATGCTGTCTCCTGGATAGACGTGACATCCCTGACATGGCTGCCTAGCCTGCCTCTCGGCGAGATGCCAGTCTGCTGCGGCCCGTCCGGGCATCATTTTGGGCATTTACCAGCCAGCACAACATTGCCTGGTTTAGTGAGTCCTCTCCTCACAGGCTCAGACACTCAGCATGGTGTTGTGACACTGTCACTGGCTGATGTTACGCTCATTTGTCAGTTGGTTGCGACGTGTAATGTTTGTTGTGCTGGTGTGGGACAGCTGGATGCAGTATCCTCACTGTGTCCTTTCTGACATCCCTGCCTCAGCGCGACACAACAGCAGACAACTAGTGCTGATTAATCCTTTGGACACATTACAAACAACCTCCTCTTACTCATCTGCTTATTGTTCTGTCTAGTATTTCTATTTCTCTTCCTACAGCTGTTTGTCTCCATTATCTTCAGAGGGTATTTGTAATCGTCTGGAGTCCTGTAGTTGATAATCCTCCCGCTGCTGCAGTGCTGAATCTCTGCTCCAAGGTGGCATTACTGCAACATGACACCAGGTGTTGTGTCTGTTTCTGTTTATGCAGAGCCTCCTGTGCTGTTGCATCCCTAGACATCCCTAATCCTCGGCAACAACACACAATAGTTAATCCCATCAGGGTCTATTGTAGGGTGGGAATAAAGACACATGCTGGGGAAGGGAGTTATTGCTCTAAGGGCTGTTTGTCTGATGTTTTTAATGTGCTCTCACAGAGACAGACTGATCCTAGAAAGCTGGAGGTGGCGCACATTCACTACCATTCAAACGTTTGGGCTCACTTAGAAATGTCCTTGTTTTTGAAAGAAAAGCAACTTTTTTTGTCCATTAAAATAATATCAAATTGATCAGAAATACAGTGTAGACATTGTTAATGTTGTAAATGACTATTGTAGCTGGAAACGGCTGATTTTGAATGGAATATATACATAGGCGTACAGAGACCCATTATCAGCAACCATCCCTCCTGTGTTCCAATGGCACGTTGTGATAGCTCATCCAAGCACCGGGGCCTCCCACTCCTCTTTCTATTCTGGTTAGAGACCGTTTGCGCTGTTCTGTGAAGGGAGTAGTATACAGCGTTGTACGAGATCTTCAGTTTCTTGGCAATTTCTCGCATGGAATAGCCTTCATTTCTCAGAACAAGAATAGACTGATGAGTTTCAGAAGAAAGTTCTTTGTTTCTGGCCATTTTGAGCCTGTAATAGAACCCACAAAATGCTGTTGCTCCTGATACTCAACTAGTCTAAAGAAGGCCAGTGTTATTGCTTCTTTAATCAACACAACAGTTTTCAGTTAACATAATTGCAAAAGGGTTTTCTAATGATCAATTAGCCTTTTAAAATGATAAACTTGGATTAGCTAACACAACGTGCCATTGGAACACAGGAGTGATGGTTGCTGGTAATGGGCCTCTGTACGCCTATGTATATATTCTATAAAAAATCAGCCATTTCCAGCTAGCAGTCATTTACAACATTAACAATGTCTACACTGTATTTCTGATCAATTTGATATTATTTTAATGGACAAAAAAATGTGCTTTTCTTTCAAAAACAAGGACATTTATAAATGACCCCAAACTTTTGAACAGTAGTGTATACACACACACACACACACACACACACACACACACACACACACACACACACACACACACACACACACACACACACACACACACACACACACACACACACACACACACACACACACACATACACACACGTGCACACAGACGTGCACACACACAGCTGAACCAATGCTAATGTAAGATAATCACACCCTGTAATAAGCAGTCCAAATATACACCACCAATTTACTCCCGAATTACTTCCCTTACCACTGACTCTCTTTGGTCATTTCATTTGAGGAAGCACTTTTTATATAAGAGCATACATGTTTTCCCATTTAGCATAGAAGAACATCATTGCTTGCAGTTAGAGTTTATGCCAGGCTAAATAGGACAACTCTCTGTCCTCAAAAGAGAGGATGTGAAGAACGCCTCATAGATTTGCTAGTTTGGTCCTTATGAACTATGGCTGAATGTAAGTGGGTGAAGGGACGGTTAGCGGTCACTGGTGGTTTACTGAGCCGCTGTCGGTGTGTGTGCCTGGTCTGGCTGGCATCTCGTCTCTCCATGGCTTGACTGGATATGGTGGAGGAAGCCGCAGCACTAGCTGCACCAGCTAATATAAATAATAGCCTTAGCGAATGTGGGACCATTAGCTACAGCAGTATTGTGTCTGATCTGATGGGGAATTTTGCTCCGGCCAGAGACAGTTCTGAGGAAGAGCTTTTTACATTCATGCTTAACACACAGGCCTCGGAGCGAGTCGGGGCGCCCAGAGAGTTGTAGATTGAAACTAGAGCCCCATGTCTGTCTCGTAAGGCTTCTGTTCTATGTCAATTGTTCTTGTAGTTCTACCCCATGTATTAGAAGGAGCATGAAGAGCATGGACCTGGGGTTGAGTGTTTTGGAAATGCTGTTTGAAGGGTTTCGCTACGAGCATCACAATGGTTACTATATCAAAGCTCTTAATAAAACTGCACTGGAAGATTGCCTCAAGGAGTTGAACGAATCAAATACTGTGCAGAGCAGTGGAGCACCATAGTCTTTTTCCTGGGCAGGGAGACCCCAGATGTTTCCAATCAAAAGAGAATATTGCATTTATTGGAAAATATGTGTTGTGTCTCTCCCTCAAACAACATGCCCCCTCAAATGAAATCTTCTCTTTTTTGGGGGGTAACTTAGACTTTACCCAGGAGCCAATGGTCCTAATTACTGTACTGTAGTCTAGATTCCCCTCCACAGTATGAAAAGCCCATTTTTATATTTTTTCAATTTTCATAACTTACAGTACACTGTAATAAAAAATGGTGCTACAGAAGCAATGTAGAACCAGCGCGGGTTCAATGGCTCTCGCCATGTATGGCCCTCAAGAAGGTTCTAGCTATACAACCACAAAGAAGCCTTGTTTCTACTCTTTTATTTGTAGAACGTCGAGTGGAATATAGTGACTGTGAAAGGGAAAGTGACAGACCAGGATGTATGTGCCAGGCGCAATGATTTGTGTCAAGAAATGCAATGCTGCTGGGTTTTTCATGCTTAACAGTTTCCTGTGTGTATCAAGAATGGTCCACCACCCAAAGGACATCCAGCTAACTTGACACAATTGTGGGAAGCATTGGAGTCAACATGGGCCAGCAGGGGGGAGAGGGGGGATCCTAATGTGTGGTATACTCAGTGTATTAATTATTATTAATATTATAATGTAATGATAGCGATGGTATCGGTAGCTGTGGTACTGTGGTAATGCTGCTATTATTCCTTGACATAGTATACCACAATAGGCTATTAGGGATATAGGTTTCTGTAGGACGAGGAGCCCAGCTGTATTTACTGTTATCGTTAGTGGTAGTGATAGTAGTGATAGTGATTATACATTATACTGGCTATAGCCTAGTTAATACTATTCCTTCAGACACCACAAATACTCATTAAACTATTCGTGTTTGTGCTTTCTGCAGAGGGCAGATGAGGCGAACAGTTTAACAGAAAGACTGCTAAAATCTGAAAATAAATCCACTTTTTGGCCCAGCAGCTAAATCTGACAGTCCAAGTTAGTCTTGAGTTACTGTTGTGGGTAGAGAGCATATGGTAGGCTGGGAATCCGGAATGCAGACTGAGTCTCTAATTAGTTCAATGGTCCAAATGAGGTTACTGCAGTGAAGGAACAAGAGGAGGTGTGTGTGTGTGTGTGCGTTCCTGCGTGGGTGCATGTGTTATTCAGAAGAAGCGGGGCATTAAATGAGCGTAAAACATTCTGCACTGCTTCATTATGTAAAGAAATCAATAAGCTACAGCTAGTTCCATGCTCTCCTCTCCTACAATCCTGTCTGCCTGTCTGCCTGTGTGCCTGTCTGCCTGTGTGCCGTGAACAGATGCTAAACAACGATTGTTCTCCTCTGAAGTTCCACGACTAATTGTTTCTCTGGAGGATCCAACCTTTCTCTACTGTGGCAAATGGAAATGTAATAATGTGCCAATGTGTTACTGTTGTGTTGGTCTGAGAGAGGAGTATGCACTGGAGAAGTAACACATTTGTGTTGTGGTTTCAGTTCACCTGAGCCACCGTGGATTTCAGAAAGGCTACATCACGCTCTCACAAACGTGACATGACACCTGTCAAGACTAGGAAATGACTGGATGACTGTTTTCCGTCTCTGTTTCTGGTCCCCAGTGCACCAGCTGGCCTGGCCTCATTCCCCAGTCTGATGGAGAAGAGAAAAAACAGAACATCAGAGGCTCTCTCTCTCTGTCAATGTGTTCCTCTCTTCCTGTTTCCCTCTCTCTCCTTCCCTCTGTTTCTCGCTTCACTCTCCCACTCCCAGCTCTCTCTCTCTCTGTGTGTTTCTCACTGTAGTCTCTGTTTCCTTGTGTTTCTCTCATCTTGACCATGTAATATTAAAGTCAGAAGGGACAGGCCTGCTGTTTCCACTGAGGAACTTCTCTGAGCGGAGGAAAGAGACAGAACAAAAGAGGAAAAAGACAGAGAGAGAGAGAGAGTAGAAAAGAGCAAAATAGGAGGAAAGAGAGAGAGTGAGAGAGGAAAAGAGGAGGAAAGAGACAGAGAGCAAGAGAGGAAAAGCGATGTCACACACATACAGCCTAGCCAGCCCAACGAGATGAATGTGGCTTGACTACATCTCCCCTTTAGCCACATATTAATATTCACAAACTCTCAAATCCTCCTCCATTGCTTTATCCTCCAAACTGAACCCTGTGAATAAAGATGGAGGCTATTAGTTTACAACAGAGTCAGGAAATACGACACTTTCTGTTGAAATCGAACAAGAAATAAAGATCTAGAGGTACTATACAGCACATTCACTAAGTATACAGAAAGTACTTTTTACAAAAGAAAATTACGCTACAGCCTTATTCTAAAATAGATTCAATAAAAAGAATCCTCATCAATCTACACACAATACCCCATAATGAAACTTTTTAAATTTTATACATTTTATCAAGTTTATTAAATATACAAAACAGAAATATCTTATTTACATAAGTACTCAGACCCTTTGCTATGAGACTCGAAAATGAGCTCATGTGCATCCTGTTCCCATTGATCATCCTTGAGATGTTTCTACAACTTGGTTGAAGTCCACCTGTGGTAAATTCAATTGATTGGACATGAATTGGAAAGGCACACACCTGTCTATATAAGGTCCCACCGTTGACAGTGCATGTCAGAGCAATAACCAAGCCATGAGGACGAAGGAATTGTCCGTAGAGCTACGAGACAGGATTGTCGAGGCACAGATATGGGGAAAGGTATCAAAAAATGTCTGCAACATTGAAGGTCTCCAAGAACACAGTGGCCTCCATCATTCTTAAATGGATGAAGTTTGGAACCACCAAGACTTTTCCTAGAGCTGGCCGCCCGGCCAAACTGATCAATCGGGGGAGAAGGGCCTTGGTCAGGGAGGTGACCAAGAACCCGATGGTCACTCTGACAGAGCTCTAGAGTTCCTCTGTGGAGATGGGAGAACCTTCCAGAAGGACAACCATCTCTGCAGCACTCCACCAAACAGGCCTTTATGGTAGAGTGGCCAGACGGAAGCTACTCCTCAGTAAAAGACACATGACAGCCCGCTTGGAGTTTGCCAAAAGGCACCTAAAGGACTCTGATCATGAAAAACAAGATTCTCTGGTCTGATGCAACCAAGATTGAAGTCAAGCACCACGTCTGGAGGAAACCTGGCACCATGACTATGGTGAAGCATGGTGGTGGCAGCATCATGCTGTGGGGATGTTTTTCAGAGGCAGGGACTGGGAGACTAGTCGGGATCGAGGGAATGATGAACAGAGCAAAGTACAGAGAGATCCTTGATGAAAACCTGCTCCAGAGCACTCTGGACCTCAGACTGGGACGAAGGTTCACCTTCCAACAGAACTACGACCATAAGCACACAGCCAAGAACAATGCAGGAGTGGCTTCGAGACGGGTCTCTGAATATCCTTGAGTGGCCCAGCCAGAGCCTGGACTTAAACCCGATTGAACATCTCTGGAGAGTCCTGAAAATAGCTGTGCAGCGACACTCCCCATCCAACCTGACAGAGCTTGAGAGGATCTGCAGAGAAGAATGGGAGAAACTCCCCAAATACAGGTGGGCCAAGCTTGTAGCGTCATACCCAAGAAGACTCGAGGCTGTAATCTCTGCAAAGGTGCTTCAACAAAGTACTGAGTAAAGGGTCTGAATAAGTACAAAAAAAAAAAAAAAAAGTATGAATGTATGTAATTGTAAGTCGCTCTGGATAAGAGCGTCTGCTAAATGACTTAAATGTAAATGTAAATGTAATAATTATGTAAATGTGATATACATTTTTTGGGGGGTCATTATGGGGTATTGTGTGTAGATTGATTTGTAACTTTTTATTTTAACCTCTAATTCCTCCCAAACCCGGATCCGGGAGCACCCCCATCAGTAAAAAAGCTGACTAGCATAGCCTAGCATAGCGTCACAAGTAAATACTAGCATCTAAATATCATTAAATCACAAGTCCAAGACACCAGATGAAAGATACACATCTTGTGAATCCAGCCATCATTTCTGATTTTTAAAATGTTTTACAGGGAAGACACAATATGTAAATCTATTAGCTAACCACGTTAGCAAAAGACACCACTTTTTTTACTCCACCAGTTTTTTACTCCATCAGTAGCTATCACAAATTCGACCAAATAAAGATATAAATAGCCACTAACCAAGAAACAACTTCATCAGATGACAGTCTGATAACATATTTATTGTATAGCATATGTTTTGTTAGAAAAATGTGCATATTTCAGGTATAAATCATAGTTTACCATTGCAGCCACCATCACAACTCTCACCAAAGCGACTAGAATAACTACAGAGACCATCGTGTATTACCTAATTACTCATCATAAAACATTTCTTAAAAATACACAGCGTACAGCAAATGAAAGACACAGATCTTGTGAATCCAGACAATATTTCAGATTTTCTAAGTGTTTTACAGCGAAAACACAATATAGCGTTATATTAGCTTACCACAATAGCAAACATCACAACAGCATTGATTCAAGCCAAAAATAGCGATAACGTATAAACCACCAAAATATATTAATTTTTTCACTAACCTTCTCAGAATTCTTCAGATGACAGTCCTATAACATCATATTACACAATGCATATAGAGTTTGTTCGAAAATGTGCATATTTAGCGGCACAAATCGTGGTTATACAATGAGAAAAGTTGCCAAGCTGCCCAGAAAATGTCGGGAGAAATCTTTGGAGAGGCACCTATTCTAATCAATAAATAATCATAAACTTGACTAAAAAATACAGGTTGGACAGCAAATGAAAGACAAATTAGTTCTTAATGCAATCGCTGTGTTAGATTTTTAGAAAATTAACGTTAATGCGCAATACAGCGTGCGCTAAAGCGAGACCGCACCATAATTCATGGCGGAATTATTATTTGACATTTGTCAACATAAGTACGAATTAACAGCATAAAGACTGCTTACTATTTGCTGAGCTTCCATCAGAATCTTGGGCAAGGTGTCCTTTCTCCAGAACAATCGTCTTTTGGTTGAAAGATGTCCTCTTGTCCTGTCGAAATAGCCGCTAACGTTAGCTATGTGCCGGTAAGGTGTCCAACTGGTGATAGCGCGTCACAAAGAAATCCCAGAAAATCGCAATAAACTGATATAAACTGCTATAAGTCGGTTTAAATTAACTACCTTATGATGTCTTTAACAACTATAACGAATAAAAACATGACCGGAGATATAGAACTGCTAAAACGAAAGCTTTGCAGGACGCCATTGTGATGTCCCTGCTGCGCCAGGCGCCCCGTTGAAAAGAACGGTACTTCCGTTCCACGGTCTTATATAGGGCCCCAGATGGTGCAATCCACTCCATTCAAATTCTCACCGCTTACTGACATCTAGAGGAAGGCGTATGCAGTGCATGTAGCCCCATAGCTTGCATGGGGACTTATAAACTGACCCCAGAACAGGGACCTCGATTTCAGAAATCTCACTTCCTGACAGGAAATGTGCTGCAGAATGAGTTCTGTTTCACTCAGAGAAATAATTCAAACGGTTTTAGAAACTAGAGAGTGTTTTCTATCCAATAGTAATAATAATATGCATATTGTACGAGCAAGAATTGAGTACGAGGCAGTTTAATTTGGGAACGAATTTTCACAAAGTCGAAATGGCACCCCCCTAGTGTCAAGAGGTTATTAAAGTCAGTTAAGAACAAAGTCAGTAAAGATCAAGTCAGTTAAGATCAAGTCAGTTAAGATCAAGTCAGTTAAGATCAAGTCAGTTAAGAACAAAGTCAGTTAAGATCAAGTCAGTTAAGATCAAGTCAGTTAAGAACAAAGTCAGTTAAGAACAAAGTCAGTTAAGATCAAGTCAGTTAAGATCAAGTCAGTTAAGGACAAAGTCTTATTTACAATGACGGCCTAGGAACAGTTGGTTAACTGCCTTGTTTAGGGGCAGAACGACAGATCAGCTCGGGGATTCAATCTAGCAACCTTTCGGTTACTGACCCAAAGCTCTAACCACTAGGCTATTTAATACATTTTAGAATAAGGCTGTAACGTAACAAAATGTGGAAAAAGTCAAAGGGTCAGAATACTTTCCCAGTGTAATGTACATCACATGCATGCTAATGTAACAGTATAACTTTAGACCGTCCCCTCGCCCCGACCCGGGCGCGAACCAGGGACCCTCTGCACACATCAACAACAGTCACCCACGAAGCATCGTTACCCATCGCTCCACAAAAGCCACGGCCCTTGCAGAGCAAGGGGAACCACTACTTCTAGGTTTCAGAGCAAGTGACGTAACTGATTGAAACGCTATTAGCGCGTACCCGCTAACTAGCTAGCCATTTCACATCCGTTACACTAAAACTACTATTTCTCAGTTTGAATTAGAAGTTGCCATTTTTTTGGTGTGTGTTGAATATGTTTTTATTTGAGTAGCCTGGAATCCAAACAGAATAATATCACTCAGTGTCACTATTCAACTTGGATTTCAGGCTATGATTTGAGAGTGGATAGCTGAAAGCCCATAAACTGTTTGTGGCTAAGATCCGACCAACTCACATCCAACCCAATATCATGATCTCCAAAGGAAGCCTGGTATAAAATACACTTTATTTTTCTCTCATCTATCTTCTTAGTTCTCACTGCCTAACCCACCCGATCGGCTAGCTACATACTGTAGAGCATGTGTGCAATTAACACTGACCAGATGGTCCAAGTTTACATTCAATCAATGGGTGTGATGATGAAGTGATGGGGAGGGATGCCCAGTTCTCCCCCAGGGGTCTGACTACATTACAGCATGGCATCAGCATGGCTGCATGGTCACTGATCCGTGACCACATCCGACATGTTTGATCAGGAGACTCTCTCTGAGGAGGGAAATGTATTCATTTTGAAATTGAAATACATGCTGGGGAGTATAATTACTGTATAGTGTTGTGTGTGAGACAGGTGATTACCGTATAATACAGACAATATGTTTTTTTTACCCCTTTTTTCTCCCCAATTTCGTGGTATCCAATTGGTAGTAGTTACAGTCTTATCTCATTTCTGCAACTCCCGTACGGACTCGGGAGAGGCAGAAAGCCATGCGTCCTCTGAAACACAACCCAACCTAGCCGCACTGCTTCTTGACACAACGCACATCCAACGGCTTGAACCCAGAATCTCTGGTGGCACAGCTAGCACTGCGATGCGATGCAGTGCCTTAGACCACTGCGCCACCCAGGAGGCCCCACAGACAATATGTTGAGTGAGACAGGTGCCCACGTTGTCATAAAAAATAAAAAATAATATAACGCATACATTATTTATGACAAGATGTGGCTGTTAATTTTGATGGTGATTTTATAGGTGGAGGTGGTGGTGGTGGTGGTGGAGGTGGTTTGGTGGTAATGGTGGTGGTGTGGATGTGGAGGTGGTGTGGTGGTAATGGTGGTGTAAGTGGTGGAGGTGGTGGAGGTGGTGTGGTGGTGGAGATGGTGTGGTTGTGGAGGTGGTAATGGTGGTGGAGGTGGTGTGGTTGTGGAGATGGTGTGGTTGTGGAGATGGTGTGGTGGTAATGGGGGTGGAGGTGGTGGTGGTGTGGTTGTGGAGATGGTATGGTGGTAATGGGGGTGGAGGTGGTGGTGGTAGTGGAGTTGGTGTGGTTGGGGAGGTGATGTGGTGGTGTGGTTGTGGAGGTGGTGTGATGGTAATGGTGGTGGAGGTGGTGGTGGTGTGGTTGTGGAGATGGCGTGGTGGTAATGGGGGTGGAGGTGGTGGTGGTGTGGTTGTGGAGGTGATGTGGTGGTAATGGGGGTGGAGGTGGTGGTGGTGTGGTTGTGGAGGTGATGGTGGTGTGGTTGTGGAGGTGATGTGGTGGTAATGGGGGTGGAGGTGGTGGTGGTGTGGTTGTGGAGGTGATGTGGTGGTAATGGGGGTGGAGGTGGTGGTGGTGTGGTTGTGGAGGTGATGGTGGTGTGGTTGTGGAGGTGATGTGGTGGTAATAGGGGTGGAGGTGGTGGTGGTGTGGTTGTGGAGATGGTGTGGTGGTAATGGGGGTGGAGGTGGTGGTGGTGTGGTTGTGGAGATGGTGTGGTGGTAATGGGGGTGGAGGTGGTGGTGGTGTGGTTGTGGAGATGGTGTGGTGGTAATGGTGGTGGAGGTGGTGGTGGTGTGGTTGTGGAGGTGATGTGGTGGTAATGGGGGTGGAGGTGGTGTGGTTGTGGAGTTGGTGTGGTTGGGGAGGTGATGTGGTGGTGTGGTTGTGGAGGTGGTGTGATGGTAATGGTGGTGGAGGTGGTGGTGATGTGGTTGTGGAGATGGTGTGGTGGTAATGGGGGTGGAGGTGGTGTGGTTGTGGTGGTGGAGGTGGTGGTAATGGCGGTGGATCTGGTGGTGGTGGTAATGGTGATGGTTGTGGAGGTGGAGAAGGTGGGGTTGGTGGAGGTGGTTTCGGTTGTGTAGGTGGTGTGGTGGTGTGGTTTTGGAGGTGGTGTGGTGGTAATGGTGGTGGAGGTGGTGTGGTGTGGTTTTGGAGGTGGTGTGGTGGTAATGGTGGTGGAGGTGGTGTGGTGGTGGAGGTGGTGTGGTGGTAATGGTAGTGGACGTGGTGGTGGTGGTGGTGGATGTGGATGTGGTGGTGGTGTGGTGGAGGTGGTGGTGGTGTGGTGGTGGTAGGGTGGTGGTTGTGGTGGTTATGGTGGGATTGGTGGTAATGGTGGTGGTGGCTAGGGGAGCACACCCTTGCCACTGGAATTCACCTTCCTACAGTGAAGTAGTGCTGTTGGGAATTGCACACTCTCAGCGGCACTTTAAAGAACTTCCTTTGCGCAGGTATCAACTTCTGACCTTGGTGAAGCCATCAACCGGAAATGGGACTAAAGTCTGGCGGCGTTGAGGTGTCTGGTGATGGGGCAGGAGTGAATGCACCGGGAGCCCTTAATCAGACCCCTGCACGCCAGCGACACAGGACTATTATGGTCGCCAGCAGTTGGGACTTGAGTGGCGGCTGCTCTCGGCAGACCCCTTAGGATCCACACTGCTCTCCCCAGCTCGGGAGGTGGCCTAAAAATTGTCTCCTCATTCCATCCTGGATAGGCTACCGCACTTATCGGGAGTTCCACTCAGCGGTCGAAAATGCAAAATAAAATAATTCCCCTGAAACTGGTGACATGGAACATCAGAACTCTTTTGGACACTGACGATAATAGCGTTCGACCTCATCGGAGAACAGGTTTGATTGCTGCAGAACTAAGGCGCTGACATTGCTGCCCTGAGTGAGACCAAGTTCCTGGATGAAGGTTCCCTGAAAGAGGAGGGAGAAGGCTACACCTTCTTCTGGGAAGGTTACCCTCCGGGTGGACCTCATCAGCATGGTGTGGGACTGGCAATTAAGAACAGCCTTTTACCCAGCCTCACCGAAACACCTGTCAGCATAAGTGAAAGACGCATGTCTCTCCGTATCCCCCTAGCCAAGATTCCTTATGCTACTCTTCTCAGTGCATACGCACCAACGTTACCATTGAAAATGAGGCAAAGGACTGCTTCTACCAGTCACTAAAGGAGGCCCTTCACCGCATCTCCAGGAATGACAAGATCTTTCTGCTGGGTGACTTCAATGCTGGGACAGGACAACAGGATATGGAACGGAGTGCTGGGTAGGCATGGTTTTGGCCAGGTCAATGAGAACTGCATGAGACTGCTAACTATGTGCCGAGCATGATCTCAATGTCACTAACACCTTGTCCCAGCATAAGAACAAATGTGAAATATCATTGATGCATCCACGCTCCAAACATTGGCGCCTAATCGACTACGTCATAGTGATATGTTCTGACACTAATGACGTACTGCTGACATGTGCCATGAGGGGTGCAGAATGCTGGACAGATCACCGTATGATACTGGCTAAACTCCAGGTGAGAATATGTCCCACCCAACGCATGCACCATCACAACCTTACTGAACAATGTACACAGGGCTACTCTCAACTGACCCACATCTGCTACCCTCCACTAGCAATGCATCACGCAGGGAAGTGCAACCTTGCATACTCTGCAGAATAAATGAGGGATGAATAAGGCACAGGAAATCCAAATGTATGCAGACAAAAACGACATGCACAATTTCTACAACTCAACTAAAGCTATCTATGGCCCTAGAAGTCGCTCCATCACCCCCTGAAAACAGCTGATGGTCTGACTCTCTAGAAGGACCAAAACCAGATCCTGAGGAGGTGGGTTGACCACTACTCAATCAGCGCTCTCCTACAGACCACTCCATCCTGGAAGAACTGCCTGTCCGTCCACCCATTCAAGACCTCAACCATTCGCCAATCTTCCAAGAGGTGTAATCAGCTATCCATTCCCTCAAGAACAACAAGACTCCTGGCGCTGACAGCATCCCGGCAGAGCTACTTAAGAAGGGAGGTTACTTCTGCACCAGAACGCTCCACCTTTCTACATCACTGAGGTTTGGGACCGTGAGATCGTCCCCCAACAGTGGTGGGAGGCAAACATTGTCACCAACTATAAGAATAAGGGTGACAAGTCCATCTGCGGCAACAGCCACCCTTCTGGCTGTTGCCGGCAAGGTCCTGTCCAAGGTGATGCTACACAGATTGGGGAACAACATCACAGAGGAGCTGCTGCCAGAGTCACAATGCGGCTTCAGAAAGAACAGGAGTACGGTTGACATGATATTCACGGCATGGCAACTCCAGGAGAAGTACCGTGAACAACATCAGGACCTTTTCAGGGCCTTTGTTGACCTCTCTAAGGCCTTCGACACTGTGAGCAGGGAACAACTATGGGGCATTCTACTCAAATTTGGCTGTCTAGACACATTTGTCAACATCCTTTGCCAGTTCCATGATGGGAGGATGGCTCGGGTGGCCATAGGAGGGCAGGAGTCAATGCCCTTTGGAGTAAGCATTGGGGTGAGGCATGGATGTGTGCTGGCACCTGTACTCTTTAACATCTTCCTCCAATGTGTCACCCAGCTTCTCCACAAGGAGCTTGAGGACAGCAGCGGGTTTCAGGATGGATGGAAACCTATTCAACATCAGGAGGTTCCAAGCAACCACCAAGGTTTTGACAGAGCGGGTACTTGAGCTGCGGTATGCTGATGACTGTGCTCTTGTGGCCCACACTCCGGAAGACCTTCAGTCCGTACTTGTAGTGGCTGTGAGGGTCTATAGCAGGAAGGGATTATCAACACCACCAAGACAGAGGTGGTCTGCCAATGGAGACCCACCATGCCTGTCTTCACTGTTGAACACAAATCACTGGCAATAGTCCCGTCCTTCAAATACCTGGGCAACATCCTCTCGGGGGACTGCATCATCGACCTCGAAATTCAAAATAGGATCAAGCAGGCATCAGCTGCCTTCGTGAAACTCAGACGCAGGGTCTTCCAAAACAGGGATCTCCACCTCCATACCAAAGTGGCCGTCTATCAAGCCGTCTGCATCACCACGCTTCTTTACAGCTGTGAAGCCTGGGGTGGTGGTGGTGTGGTAGTGGTGTTGGTGGTGTTGGTGTGCTGGTGTGCTGGTGGTGGTGTGGTGGTGTGGTTGTGGTGGTGGTGGTGGTGGTGGTGGTGTGGTTGTGGTTGTGGTGGTTGTGGTGTGGTTGTGGTGGTGTGGTGGTGTGTTGAGGTTGTGGTGATGGTGGTGGTGGTGGTGTGTTGAGGTTGTGGTGATGGTGGTGGTGGTGGTGTGTTGAGGTTGTGGTGATGGTGGTGTGGTGGTGTGTTGAGGTTGACTTTGCAGGAGGTGAAATAATAACAATGATAGAGGTGAGATAGGCCTATAGTTCATTCTGAAGTAGTCAGCATAGGATGAGCAATGTTTCGAGGTGGTTAATTGTGTAAAGGAACCTTGCCTGAAAACAGTAGACCTAGCATTTAGCTCAGAGGGCTATCACATTCTTATGGCGTACAGGAGACTTGTGTTCAAACCAAGTCGGTCATAGAAAACATTTGGCTTTCAACCTATGGAAAATCTTCCTAACCTCCTGACCACACATGCAGCTTCAGCCCCACTGCCATGACTTGAGTGGAAGGTTGTTATGAAATGACCAAAGGAATGACCTTGCACCAAGTGGAGGAGAGAAATCTGATTAGACATTTCCGAGCTTGAGTCAGACGCAACCTGTCACGTAACCCAGCCGACAGTTTGTTGGATGTGAATCCAGGCTAGAAGAACCGTGAATTGCAGTAGTCACACAGGAGGAGGCGGAGTGGGAGTAGCATTATAGCAACCGTGCTATTTAAGTGTACAGCTTTAACTGGAGCCTGGCGGAAACAGCAGAAGCAGTGGGAGTAGCACTCTCCTGTCTCTCCTATGCTAGCAAATGAGTGTGTGTGTGTGTGTGTGTGTGTGTGTGCGTGTGCGTGTGCGTGTGAGAGATCATGTTCGTGTACGTGTATGTTTGCGTTGGTCTGTGCATAAGTGGGTTTATGTGTGTGTGTGCACGCATGCGTGAATACGTGCATGTGCATTTGTGTGTGTGTTAGCCAGCCAGCTACATGTGCAGCTTGCTTGCTTGCTCTCTCTCTCTCTCTCTCTCTCTCTCTCTCTCTCTCTCTCTCTCTCTCTCTCTCTCTCTCTCTCTCTCTCTCTCTCTCTCTCTCTCTCTCTCTCTCTCTCTCTCTCTCTCTCTCTCTCTCTCTCTCTCTCTCTCTCTCTCTCTCTCTCTCTCTCTCTCTCTCTCTCTCTCTCTCTCTCTCTCTCTCTCTCTCTCTCTCTCTCTCTCTCTCTCTCTCTAGTCAGAGCAGCTGTCATTGGCCATGCTCAGATGGTGATAGTCCTGATAACCAGACACTGAGTTAGAAATGCTCAGGTTTTCATTATGATTTATTAGTAATATATGGGACGGACGGTTCTTGAAGGATGTTGAGGTTTCTGATGTACTGTTGTTGGACTAAAGGACAGAGGCTACTGTTTGGAGGGACAGAGGCTACTGTTTGGAGGGACAGAGGCTACTGTTTGGAGGGACAGAGGCTACTGTTTGGAGGGACAGAGGCTACTGTTTGAAGGGACAGAGGCTACTGTTTGGAGATACAGAGTCTACTGTTTGGAGGGACATAGTCTACTGTTTGGAGGGACAGAGTCTACTGTTTGAAGGGACAGAGGCTACCATTTGGAGGGACAGAGTCTACTGTTTGGAGGGACAGAGGCTACTGTTTGGAGGGACAGAGTCTACTGTTTGGAGGGACAGAGTCTACTGTTTGGAGGGACATAGTCTACTGTTTGGAGGGACATAGTCTACTGTTTGGACGGACAGAGGCTACTGTTTGGAGGGACAGAGTCTACTGTTTGGAGGGACAGAGGCTACTGTTTGGAGGGACATAGTCTACTGTTTGGAGGGACAGAGGCTACTGTTTGGAGGGACAGAGGCTACCATTTGGAGGGATAGAGGCTACTGTTTGGAGGGACATAGTCTACTGTTTGGAGATACAGAGTCTACTGTTTGGAGGGACATAGTCTACTGTTTGGAGGGACAGAGTCTACTGTTTGAAGGGACAGAGGCTACCATTTGGAGGGATAGAGGCTACTGTTTGGAGGGACATAGTCTACTGTTTGGAGGGACAGAGGCTACTGTTTGGAGGGACAGAGTCTACTGTTTGGAGGGACATAGTCTACTGTTTGGAGGGACATAGTCTACTGTTTGGACGGACAGAGGCTACTGTTTGGAGGGACAGAGTCTACTGTTTGGAGGGACAGAGGCTACTGTTTGGAGGGACATAGTCTACTGTTTGGAGGGACAGAGGCTACTGTTTGGAGGGACAGAGGCTACCATTTGGAGGGATAGAGGCTACTGTTTGGAGGGACATAGTGTCATGTTTTGTCTTTGATCATCATGTCTTGTCCCTGTGCTTCCCTCTGCTGGTCTTATTAGGTTCTTTCCCTCTTTCTATCCCTCTCTCTCCCCCTCCCTCTCTCCCTCTCTCGCTCTCTCTCTCTATCGTTCCGTTCCTGCTCCCAGCTGTTTCTCATTCTCCTAACGACCTCATTTACTCTTTCACACCTGTCCCCTATTTTGCCCTCTGATTAGAGTCCCTATTTCTTCCTCTGTTTTCCGCTTCTGTCCTTGTCGGATTCTTGTTTGATGTTTGCTGTTCTGTGTCCTTGTTCCGCCCTGTCGTGTTTTTGCCTTCTTCAGATGCTGCGTGTGAGCAGGTGTCTATGTCAGCTACGGCCTGTGCCTTCCTGAAGCGACCTGCAGTCTGTGGTCGCGTCTCCAGTCGTTCCTCTCTTCTGACGAGAGGATTTCAGTTTCCTGTTTTGGATTTACCTTTGATAATATCCAGGAGAATCATTGTTTGTTTAATACTGGAATAAAGACTCTGTTTCTATTACGTCGCTTTTGGGTCCTCATTCACCAGCATAACAGAAGAATCCGACCAAGATGGACCCAGCGACTATGGATTCTCTCAACACTGCCGTCGAGTTCCAGGGAGCAATGCTCGGCAGACACGAGCAGGAATTGTTTGCTGCTCGTCATGCCGTTGAGACCCTGGCCGCTCAGGTCTCCGATCTCTCTGGACAGTTTCAGAGTCTTCGTCTCGTGCCACCAGCTACTTCCTGGTCTTCCGAGTCTCCGGAACCTAGGGTTAATAACCCACCATGTTACTCTGGGCAGCCCACTGAGTGTCGCTCCTTTCTCACCCAGTGTGATATTGTGTTCTCTCTCCAGCCCAACACGTACTCAAGAGAGAGAGCTCGGATCGCTTACGTCATATCACTCCTTACTGGTCGGGCTCGGGAGTGGGGCACAGCTATCTGGGAGGCAAGGGCTGAGTGTTCTAACGATTATCAGAACTTTAAAGAGGAGATGATACGGGTTTTTGATCGTTCAGTTTTTGGGAAGGAGGCTTCCAGGGCCCTGGCTTCCCTATGTCAAGGTGATCGATCCATAACGGATTACTCTATAGAGTTTCGCACTCTTGCTGCCTCCAGTGACTGGAACGAGCCGGCGTTGCTCGCTCGTTTTCTGGAGGGACTTCACGCTGAGGTTAAGGATGAGATTCTCTCCCGGGAGGTTCCTTCCAGCGTGGACTCTTTGATTGCACTCGCCATCCGCATAGAACGACGGATAGATCTTCGTCACCGAGCTCGTGGAAGAGAGCTCGCGTTAACGGTGCTTCCCCTCTCCGCATCTCAACCATCTCCTCCCACCGGCTCAGAGACTGAGCCCATGCAGCTGGGAGGTATTCGCATCTCGACTAAGGAGAGGGAACGGAGAATCACCAACCGCCTTTGCCTCTATTGCGGTTCTGCTGGACATTTTGTCATGTCATGTCCAGTAAAAGCCAGAGCTCATCAGTAAGCGGAGGGCTACTGGTGAGCGCTACTACTCAAGTCTCTCCATCAAGATCCTGTACTACCTTGTCGGTCCATCTACGCTGGACCGGTTCGGCTGCTTCCTGCAGTGCTTTGATAGACTCTGGGGCTGAGGGTTGTTTTATGGACGAAGCATGGGCTCGGAAACATGACATTCCTCTCAGACAGTTAGGGAAGCCCACGCCCATGTTCGCCTTAGATGGTAGTCTTCTCCCCAGTATCAGATGTGAGACACTACCTTTAACCCTCACAGTATCTGGTAACCACAGTGAGACCATTTCCTTTTTGATTTTTCGTTCACCTTTTACACCTGTTGTTTTGGGTCATCCCTGGCTAGTATGTCATAATCCTTCTATTAATTGGTCTAGTAATTCTATCCTATCCTGGAACGTTTCTTGTCATGTGAAGTGTTTAATGTCTGCTATCCCTCCTGTTTCTTCTGTCCCCTCTACTCAGGAGGAACCTGGTGATTTGACAGGAGTGCCGGAGGAATATCATGATCTACGCACGGTCTTCAGTCGGTCCAGAGCCAACTCTCTTCCTCCTCACCGGTCGTATGATTGTTGTATTGATCTCCTTCCGGGGACCACTCCCCCTCGGGGTAGACTATACTCTCTGTCGGCTCCCGAACGTAAGGCTCTCGAGGATTATCTGTCTGTTTCTCTCGACGCCGGTACCGTGGTGCCTTCTTCCTCTCCCGCCGGAGCGGGGTTTTTCTTTGTTAAGAAGAAGGACGGTACTCTGCGCCCCTGCGTGGATTATCGAGGGCTGAATGACATAACGGTTAAGAATCGTTATCCGCTTCCCCTTATGTCGTCAGCCTTCGAGATTCTGCAGGGAGCCAGGTGCTTTACTAAGTTGGACCTTCGTAACGCTTACCATCTCGTACGCATCAGAGAGGGGGACGAGTGGAAAACGGCGTTTAACACTCCGTTAGGGCATTTTGAATACCGGGTTCTGCCGTTCGGTCTCGCTAATGCTCCAGCTGTCTTTCAGGCATTAGTTAATGATGTACTGAGAGACATGCTGAACATCTTTGTTTTCGTTTACCTTGACGATATCCTGATTTTTTCACCGTCACTCGAGATTCATGTTCAGCACGTTCGACGTGTACTCCAGCGCCTTTTAGAGAATTGTCTCTACGTGAAGGCTGAGAAGTGCGCCTTTCATGTCTCCTCTGTCACATTTCTCGGTTCTGTTATTTCCGCTGAAGGCATTCAGATGGATCCCGCTAAGGTCCAGGCTGTCAGCGATTGGCCCGTTCCTAAGTCACGTGTCGAGTTGCAGCGCTTTCTCGGTTTCGCTAATTTCTATCGGCGTTTCATTCGTAATTTCGGTCAAGTGGCTGCCCCTCTCACAGCTCTGACTTCTGTCAAGACTTGCTTTAAGTGGTCCGGTTCCGCCCAGGGAGCTTTTGATCTCCTCAAGAAGCGTTTTACATCCGCCCCTATCCTTGTTACTCCTGACGTCACTAAACAATTCATTGTAGAGGTTGACGCTTCAGAGGTGGGCGTGGGAGCCATTCTGTCCCAGCGCTTCCATTCTGACGATAAGGTCCATCCTTGCGCTTACTTTTCTCATCGCCTGTCGCCATCGGAACGCAACTATGATGTGGGTAACCGCGAACTGCTCGCCATCCGCTTAGCCATAGGCGAATGGCGACAGTGGTTGGAGGGGGCGACCGTCCCTTTTGTCGTTTGGACTGACCATAAGAACCTTGAGTACATCCGTTCTGCCAAACGACTTAATGCACGTCAAGCTCGTTGGGCGTTGTTTTTCGCTCGTTTCGAGTTCGTGATTTCCTATCGCCCGGGAAATAAGAACACCAAGCCTGATGCCTTATCTCGTCTCTTTAGTTCTTCTGTGGCTTCTACCGACCCCGAGGGGATTCTCCCTGAAGGGCGTGTTGTCGGGTTGACTGTCTGGGGAATTGAGAGACAGGTAAAGCAAGCACTCACTCACACTGCGTCGCCGCGCGCTTGTCCTAGTAACCTTCTGTTCGTTCCTGTCTCTACTCGTCTGGCTGTTCTTCAGTGGGCTCATTCTGCCAAGTTAGCTGGCCACCCCGGCGTTCGGGGTACGCTTGCTTCTATTCGCCAGCGGTTTTGGTGGCCTACTCAGGAGCGGGACACGCGCCGTTTCGTGGCTGCTTGTTCGGACTGCGCGCAGACTAAGTCAGGTAACTCTCCTCCTGCCGGTCGTCTCAGACCGCTTCCCATTCCTTCTCGACCATGGTCTCACATCGCCTTAGACTTTATTACCGGTCTGCCTTCGTCTGCGGGGAAGACAGTGATTCTTACGGTTATCGATAGGTTCTCTAAGGCGGCACATTTCATTCCCCTCGCTAAGCTTCCTTCCGCTAAGGAGACGGCACAAATCATCATTGAGAATGTGTTCAGAATTCATGGCCTCCCGTTAGACGCCGTTTCAGACAGAGGCCCGCAATTCACGTCACAGTTTTGGAGGGAGTTCTGTCGTTTGATTGGTGCTTCCGTCAGTCTCTCTTCCGGGTTTCATCCCCAGTCTAACGGTCAAGCAGAAAGGGCCAATCAGTCGATTGGTCGCATATTACGCAGCCTTTCGTTTCGAAACCCTGCGTCTTGGGCAGAACAGCTCCCCTGGGCTGAGTACGCTCACAACTCGCTTCCTTCGTCTGCTACCGGGCTATCTCCGTTTCAGAGTAGTCTTGGGTACCAGCCTCCTCTGTTCTCGTCCCAGCTCGCCGAGTCCAGCGTTCCCTCCGCTCAGGCTTTTGTCCAACGTTGTGAGCGCACCTGGAGGAGGGTCAGGTCTGCACTTTGCCGTTACAGGGCGCAGACTGTGAGAGCCGCCAATAAACGTAGGATTAAGAGTCCTAGGTATTGTCGCGGTCAGAGAGTGTGGCTTTCCACTCGTAACCTTCCCCTTACGACAGCTTCTCGCAAGTTGACTCCGCGGTTCATTGGTCCGTTCCGTGTCTCTCAGGTCGTCAATCCTGTCGCTGTGCGACTGCTTCTTCCGCGACATCTTCGTCGCGTCCACCCTGTCTTCCATGTCTCCTGTGTCAAGCCTTTTCTTCGCGCCCCCGTTCGTCTTCCCTCCCCCCCCCCCCCGTCCTTGTCGAGGGCGCACCTATTTACAAGGTACGGAGGATCATGGACATGCGTTCTCGGGGACGTGGTCACCAGTACTTAGTGGATTGGGAGGGTTACGGTCCTGAGGAGAGGAGTTGGGTTCCATCTCGGGACGTGCTGGACCGTTCGTTGATTGATGATTTCCTTCGTTGCCGCCAGGGTTCCTCCTCGAGTGCGCCAGGAGGCGCTCGGTGAGTGGGGGGGTACTGTCATGTTTTGTCTTTGATCATCATGTCTTGTCCCTGTGCTTCCCTCTGCTGGTCTTATTAGGTTCTTTCCCTCTTTCTATCCCTCTCTCTCCCCCTCCCTCTCTCCCTCTCTCGCTCTCTCTCTCTATCGTTCCGTTCCTGCTCCCAGCTGTTTCTCATTCTCCTAACGACCTCATTTACTCTTTCACACCTGTCCCCTATTTTGCCCTCTGATTAGAGTCCCTATTTCTTCCTCTGTTTTCCGCTTCTGTCCTTGTCGGATTCTTGTTTGATGTTTGCTGTTCTGTGTCCTTGTTCCGCCCTGTCGTGTTTTTGCCTTCTTCAGATGCTGCGTGTGAGCAGGTGTCTATGTCAGCTACGGCCTGTGCCTTCCTGAAGCGACCTGCAGTCTGTGGTCGCGTCTCCAGTCGTTCCTCTCTTCTGACGAGAGGATTTCAGTTTCCTGTTTTGGATTTACCTTTGATAATATCCAGGAGAATCATTGTTTGTTTAATACTGGAATAAAGACTCTGTTTCTATTACGTCGCTTTTGGGTCCTCATTCACCAGCATAACACATAGTCTACTGTTTGGAGGGACAGAGGCTACTGTTTGGAGGGACAGAGTCTACTGTTTGGAGGGACATAGTCTACTGTTTGGAGGGACATAGTCTACTGTTTGGACGGACAGAGGCTACTGTTTGGAGGGACAGAGGCTACTGTTTGGAGGGACATAGTCTACTGTTTGGAGGGACAGAGGCTACTGTTTGGAGGGACAGAGTCTACTGTTTGGAGGGACAGAGGCTACTGTTTGGAGGGACAGAGTCTACTGTTTGGAGGGACAGAGTCTACTGTTTGGAGGGACAGAGGCTACTGTTTGGAGGGACATAGTCTACTGTTTGGAGGGACAGAGTCTACTGTTTGGAGGGACAGAGTCTACTGTTTGGAGGGACAGAGGCTACTGTTTGGAGGGACATAGGCTACTGTTTGGAGGGACAGAGTCTACTGTTTGGAGGGACATAGTCTACTGTTTGGAGGGACATAGTCTACTGTTTGGAGGGACAGAGGCTACTGTTTGGAGGGACAGAGTCTACTGTTTGGAGGGACATAGTCTACTGTTTGGAGGGACATAGTCTACTGTTTGGACGGACAGAGGCTACTGTTTGGAGGGACAGAGGCTACTGTTTGGAGGGACAGAGGCTACTGTTTGGAGGGACATAGTCTACTGTTTGGAGGGACAGAGGCTACTGTTTGGAGGGACAGAGTCTACTGTTTGGAGGGACAGAGGCTACTGTTTGGAGGGACAGAGTCTACTGTTTGGAGGGACAGAGTCTACTGTTTGGAGGGACAGAGTCTACTGTTTGGAGGGACAGAGTCTACTGTTTGGAGGGACAGAGTCTACTGTTTGGAGGGACAGAGTCTACTGTTTGGAGGGACAGAGGCTACTGTTTGGAGGGACATAGGCTACTGTTTGGAGGGACAGAGTCTACTGTTTGGAGGGAAATAGTCTACTGTTTGGAGGGACAGAGTCTACTGTTTGGAGGGACATAGTCTACTGTTTGGAGGGACATAGTCTACTGTTTGGAGGGACAGAGTCTACTGTTTGGAGGGACATAGTCTACTGTTTGGAGGGACATAGTGTAACGGCATTCCTCCTCCTCTTCATACGAAGAGGAGGAGTAGTGATTTGACCAAAGTGCAGCGGGTTGTGAATACATAATGATTTATTAAATCAAACGATGAAACACGAAAACAAACACTTGGAAGGATTTTACAAAATAACAAAACGGAGTAGACAGACCTGGACATGGAACTTACATAAAATACACGCAGAACTCACGAACAGGAACAGACTACATAAACCGAGACAGTCCCGTGTGGCGCGACAAACACTGACACGGACGACAATCACCCACAAACAAACAGTGAGAACAACCTACCTTAATATGACTCTCAATCAGAGGAAACGTCAAACACCTGCCTCTAATTGAGAGCCATACCAGGCAACCCAAAACCAACATAGAAACAGAAAACATAGACTGCCCACCCAAAACTCACGCCCTGACCAATAAACACATACCAAACAACAGAAAACAGGTCAGGAACGTGACAGAACCCCCCCCTCAAGGTGCGAACTCCGGGCGCACCCCTACAACTCAAGGGGAGGGTCTGGGTGGGCATCTGTCCGCGGTGGCGGCTCCGGCGGTGGACGAGGACACCACTCCACCACTGTCTTTGTCCCCCTCCTTAGCGTCCTTTGAGTGGCGACCCTCGCCCCCGACCATGGTCCAGGAACCTTCACTAAGGCCCCTCCTACATAGAGGAGACAGCTCAGGACAGAGAGGTAGCTCAGGACAGAGAGGTAGCTCAGGACAGAGAGGTAGCTCAGGACAGAGAGGTAGCTCAGGACAGAGAGGTAGCTCCGGACAGAGAGGTAGCTTAGGACAGAGGGACAACTCTGTACTAATGGCAGCTCCGGACTGAGTGGCAGCTCCGGACTGGGTGGCAGCTCCGGACTGAGTGGTCGCTCCGGACTGAGTGGCAGCTCCGGACTGAGTGGCAGCTCCGGACTGAGTGGCAGCTCCGGACTGAGTGGCAGCTCATGACTGGAGGGCAGCTCATGACTGGAGGGCAGCTCATGACTGGAGGGCAGCTCATGACTGTAGGGCAGCTCATGACTGTAGGGCAGCTCATGACTGTAGGGCAGCTCATGACTGTAGGGCAGCTCATGACTGGAGGGCAGCTCATGACTGGAGGGCAGCTCATGACTGGAGGGCAGCTCATGACTGAAGGGCAGCTCATGACTGAAGGGCAGCTCATGACTGTAGGGCAGCTCATGACTGTAGGGCAGCTCATGACTGTAGGGCAGCTCATGACTGTCTGGCGGTTCTGGCAGCTCCTGACTGGCTGGCGGCTCTGGCAGCTCCTGACTGGCTGGCGGCTCTGGCAGCTCCTGACTGGCTGGCGGCTCTGGCAGCTCCTGACTGGCTGGCGGCTCTGGCAGCTCCTGACTGGCTGGCGGCTCTGGCAGCTCCTAACTGACGGACGGCTCTAGCGGCTCCTGACTGACGGACGGCTCTAATGGCTCGGGACAGACGGGCGGCTCTAATGGCTCGGGGCAGACGGATGGCTCAGAAGGCGCTGGGCAGACGGATGGCTCAGACGGCGTTGGGCAGACGGATGGCTCAGACGGCGTTGGGCAGACGGATGGCTCAGACGGCGCTGGGCAGACAGATGGCTCAGACGGCGCTGGGCAGACAGATGGCTCAGACGGCGCTGGGCAGACAGATGGCTCAGACGGCGCTGGGCAGACGCGCAGTACAGGCGGCGTTGGACAGACGGCCCACTCTGACCCGCTGAGGCGCACAGTAGGCCTGGTGCGTGGTGCCGGAACTGGAGGCACTAGGCTGGATACACACACCACAGGGAGAGTGCGTGGAGGAGGAACAGGGCTCTGGAGACGCACTGGAAGCCTGGTGCGTGGTGTAGGCACTGGTGGTACTGGGCTGGGGCCACGCACCATAAGGCGAGTGCGGGGTGCTGGAACTGGAGGTACTGGGCTGGGGCGGGAAGGTGGCGCCGGATATACCGGACCGTGCAGGCGTACTGGCTCCCTTGAGCACTGAGCCTGCCCAACCTTACCTGGTTGAATGCTCCCCGTCGCCCGACCAGTGCGGGGAGGTGGAATAACCCGCACCGGGCTATGTAGGCGAACCGGGGACACCATGCGTAAGGCTGGTGCCATGTAAGCCGGCCCGAGGAGACGTACTGGTGGCCAGATATGTAGGGCCGGCTTCATGACATTTGGCTCAATGCCCAATCTAGCCCTACCAGTGCGGGGAGGTGGAATAACCCGCACCGGGCTATGAACACGTACAGGAGACACCGTGCGCTCTACTGCGTAACACGGTGTCTGCCCGTACTCTCGCTCTCCACGGTAAGCCCGGGAAGTTGGCGCAGGTCTCCTACCTGACTTCGCCACACTACCCTTTAGCCCCCCCCCCAAGAAATTTTTGGGTTGTACTTGCGGGCTTCCAGCCTTGCTTCCGTGCTTCCTCCTCATAACGTCGCCTCTCCGCTTTAGATGCCTCCAGCTCCGCCTTGGGACGGCGACACTCCTCTGGCTCTGCCCAGGGTCCTTCTCCGTCCAGAATCTCTTCCCATGTCCAATCCTCCTTGACCCACTGCTGCTGTCGTTGCTGTCCGTTAACCCGCTGCTTGATCTGGGTTTGGTGGGTGATTCTGTAACGGCATTCCTCCTCCTCTTCATACGAAGAGGAGGAGTAGTGATTTGACCAAAGTGCAGCGGGTTGTGAATACATAATGATTTATTAAATCAAACGATGAAACACGAAAACAAACACTTGGAAGGATTTTACAAAATAACAAAACGGAGTAGACAGACCTGGACATGGAACTTACATAAAATACACGCAGAACTCACGAACAGGAACAGACTACATAAACCGAGACAGTCCCGTGTGGCGCGACAAACACTGACACGGACGACAATCACCCACAAACAAACAGTGAGAACAACCTACCTTAATATGACTCTCAATCAGAGGAAACGTCAAACACCTGCCTCTAATTGAGAGCCATACCAGGCAACCCAAAACCAACATAGAAACAGAAAACATAGACTGCCCACCCAAAACTCACGCCCTGACCAATAAACACATACCAAACAACAGAAAACAGGTCAGGAACGTGACAGAACCCCCCCCTCAAGGTGCGAACTCCGGGCGCACCCCTACAACTCAAGGGGAGGGTCTGGGTGGGCATCTGTCCGCGGTGGCGGCTCCGGCGGTGGACGAGGACACCACTCCACCACTGTCTTTGTCCCCCTCCTTAGCGTCCTTTGAGTGGCGACCCTCGCCCCCGACCATGGTCCAGGAACCTTCACTAAGGCCCCTCCTACATAGAGGAGACAGCTCAGGACAGAGAGGTAGCTCAGGACAGAGAGGTAGCTCAGGACAGAGAGGTAGCTCAGGACAGAGAGGTAGCTCAGGACAGAGAGGTAGCTCCGGACAGAGAGGTAGCTTAGGACAGAGGGACAACTCTGTACTAATGGCAGCTCCGGACTGAGTGGCAGCTCCGGACTGGGTGGCAGCTCCGGACTGAGTGGTCGCTCCGGACTGAGTGGCAGCTCCGGACTGAGTGGCAGCTCCGGACTGAGTGGCAGCTCCGGACTGAGTGGCAGCTCATGACTGGAGGGCAGCTCATGACTGGAGGGCAGCTCATGACTGGAGGGCAGCTCATGACTGGAGGGCAGCTCATGACTGGAGGGCAGCTCATGACTGAAGGGCAGCTCATGACTGAAGGGCAGCTCATGACTGTAGGGCAGCTCATGACTGTAGGGCAGCTCATGACTGTAGGGCAGCTCATGACTGTCTGGCGGTTCTGGCAGCTCCTGACTGGCTGGCGGCTCTGGCAGCTCCTGACTGGCTGGCGGCTCTGGCAGCTCCTGACTGGCTGGCGGCTCTGGCAGCTCCTGACTGGCTGGCGGCTCTGGCAGCTCCTGACTGACGGACGGCTCTAGCGGCTCCTGACTGACGGACGGCTCTAATGGCTCGGGACAGACGGGCGGCTCTAATGGCTCGGGGCAGACGGATGGCTCAGAAGGCGCTGGGCAGACGGATGGCTCAGACGGCGTTGGGCAGACGGATGGCTCAGACGGCGTTGGGCAGACGGATGGCTCAGACGGCGCTGGGCAGACAGATGGCTCAGACGGCGCTGGGCAGACAGATGGCTCAGACGGCGCTGGGCAGACAGATGGCTCAGACGGCGCTGGGCAGACAGATGGCTCAGACGGCGCTGGGCAGACAGATGGCTCAGACGGCGCTGGGCAGACGCGCAGTACAGGCGGCGTTGGACAGACGGCCCACTCTGACCCGCTGAGGCGCACAGTAGGCCTGGTGCGTGGTGCCGGAACTGGAGGCACTAGGCTGGATACACACACCACAGGGAGAGTGCGTGGAGGAGGAACAGGGCTCTGGAGACGCACTGGAAGCCTGGTGCGTGGTGTAGGCACTGGTGGTACTGGGCTGGGGCCACGCACCATAAGGCGAGTGCGGGGTGCTGGAACTGGAGGTACTGGGCTGGGGCGGGAAGGTGGCGCCGGATATACCGGACCGTGCAGGCGTACTGGCTCCCTTGAGCACTGAGCCTGCCCAACCTTACCTGGTTGAATGCTCCCCGTCGCCCGACCAGTGCGGGGAGGTGGAATAACCCGCACCGGGCTATGTAGGCGAACCGGGGACACCATGCGTAAGGCTGGTGCCATGTAAGCCGGCCCGAGGAGACGTACTGGTGGCCAGATATGTAGGGCCGGCTTCATGACATTTGGCTCAATGCCCAATCTAGCCCTACCAGTGCGGGGAGGTGGAATAACCCGCACCGGGCTATGAACACGTACAGGAGACACCGTGCGCTCTACTGCGTAACACGGTGTCTGCCCGTACTCTCGCTCTCCACGGTAAGCCCGGGAAGTTGGCGCAGGTCTCCTACCTGACTTCGCCACACTACCCTTTAGCCCCCCCCCCCAAGAAATTTTTGGGTTGTACTTGCGGGCTTCCAGCCTTGCTTCCGTGCTTCCTCCTCATAACGTCGCCTCTCCGCTTTAGATGCCTCCAGCTCCGCCTTGGGACGGCGACACTCCTCTGGCTCTGCCCAGGGTCCTTCTCCGTCCAGAATCTCTTCCCATGTCCAATCCTCCTTGACCCACTGCTGCTGTCGTTGCTGTCCGTTAACCCGCTGCTTGATCTGGGTTTGGTGGGTGATTCTGTAACGGCATTCCTCCTCCTCTTCATACGAAGAGGAGGAGTAGTGATTTGACCAAAGTGCAGCGGGTTGTGAATACATAATGATTTATTAAATCAAACGATGAAACACGAAAACAAACACTTGGAAGGATTTTACAAAATAACAAAACGGAGTAGACAGACCTGGACATGGAACTTACATAAAATACACGCAGAACTCACGAACAGGAACAGACTACATAAACCGAGACAGTCCCGTGTGGCGCGACAAACACTGACACGGACGACAATCACCCACAAACAAACAGTGAGAACAACCTACCTTAATATGACTCTCAATCAGAGGAAACGTCAAACACCTGCCTCTAATTGAGAGCCATACCAGGCAACCCAAAACCAACATAGAAACAGAAAACATAGACTGCCCACCCAAAACTCATGCCCTGACCAATAAACACATACCAAACAACAGAAAACAGGTCAGGAACGTGACACATAGTCTACTGTTTGGAGGGACATAGTCTACTGTTTGGAGGGACATAGTCTACTGTTTGGAGGGACATAGTCTACTGTTTGGAGGGTTGGTCGAGCAGTAGAGGTTGGAGTCACAATTTGTGTGTCTTTGTGTGTGCGCGAGTCAATGTGCGAGAATTTGTGTACATCCATATGTGTGTATGTACATGCCTCTCCAACCGCTGTGCATTTCCACATCCATTCCAGTTAAATCCACTGTACCCTTTTCCCAGTACTCTTATCTCCTAGCTGTGTCTGTTTCAACACAGACGAGACAGGGCGGTAGCGACACCACTAATATTCCACCAAGTCCAACATCCTGGGCATGATGATATAGTGGCTGCTGGTCCTGGCATCCTGCATGATACTGCTGTGATACCGCTGTGATTATCTCCTGTAATCTTTAATAATGTCCCACAGTGCAAGACTCAGAGCAATAAGCTGCAGCTGCTCTAGCTAGCTGGCTGCGTGTAGTGGGAAGCATATGTGTGTGTGTGTGTGTGGGGGGGGGGGGGGGGGGGGGGGGGCCTCATGTCCTGCATTCTGGCCTATTGTGGCTCTAAGGGACCAATCTTGTGACCTCACGGGATTACCACTTTATCTTCTATGGGAATCATGCCCTCAATCCCCACCCTCTCCAGCCCCCTCCAGCCCTCTCCAGCACTCTGGACCCCTCCAGCCTTCTCCAGCCCTCTGGACCACTCCAGCCCTCTGGACCCCTCCAGCCCTCTCCAGCCCTCTGGACCCCTCCAGCCCTTAGCCCTCTGGAACCCTCCAGCCCTCTGGACCACTCCAGCCCTCTGGACCACTCCAGCCCTCTCCAGCCCTCTGGACCCCTCCAGGGCTGGACCCTTCCAGCCCCCTCCAGCCCTCTGGACCCCTCTAGCCCTCTCCAGCCCTCTGGAACCCTCCAGCCGTCTGGACCCCTCCAGCCCTCTCCAGCCCTCTGGACCACTCCAGCCCTCTGGACCCCTCCAGCCCTCTCTAGCCCTCTAGCCCTCTCCAGCCCTCTGGACCCCTCCAGCCGTCTCCAGCCCTCTGGACCACTCCAGCCCTCTGGAACACTCCAGCCCTCTCTAGCCCTCTGGAACCCTCCAGCCCTTAGCCCTCTGGAACCCTCCAGCCCTCTCCAGCCCTCTGGACCCCTCCAGCCCTCTCCAGCCCTCTGGACCACTCCAGCCCTCTGGACCCCTCCAGCCCTCTCTAGCCCTCTGGACTCCTCCAGCCCTCTCCAGCCCTCTGGACCCCTCCAGCCCTCTCCAGCCCTCTGGACCACTCCAGCCCTCTGGACCACTCCAGCCGTCTCTAGCCCTCTGGACCCCTCCAGCCCCTAGCCCTCTGGAACCCTCTGGAACCCTCCAGCCCTCTCTAGCCCTCTGGATCCCTCCAGCTCTCTCCAGCCCTCTGGACCCCTCTAGCCCTCTCCAGCCCTCTGGACCCCTCCAGCCCTCTCCAGCCCTCTGGACCACTCCAGCCCTCTGGACCCCTCCAGCCCTCTGGGCCCCTCCAGCCCTCTGGACCACTCCAGCCCTCTGGACCACTTCAGCCCTCTGGACCCCTCCAGCCCTCTCTAGCCCTCTGGACCCTTCCAGGCCCCTCCAGCCCTCTGGACCACTCCAGCCCTCTGGACCACTCCAGCCCTCTCCAGCCGTCTGGACCCCTCCAGCCCTCTCCAGCCCTTTGGACCACTCCAGCCCTCTCTAGCCCTCTGGACCCCTCCAGCCCTTAGCCCTCTGGAACCCTCCAGCCCTCTCTAGCCCTCTGGATCCCTCCAGCCCTCTGGACCCCTCTAGCCCTCTCCAGCCCTCTGGACCCCTCCAGCCCTCTCCAGCACTCTGGACCACTCCAGCCCTCTGGACCACTCCAGCCCTCTCCAGCCCTCTGGACCACTCCAGCCCTCTGGACCCCTCCAGCCCTCTCCAGCCCTCTGGACCACTCCAGCCCTCTGGAACACTCCAGCCCTCTCTAGCCCTCTGGACCCCTCCAGCCCTTAGCCCTCTGGAACCCTCCAGCCCTCTCCAGCCCTCTGGACCACTCCAGCCCTCTGGACCCCTCCAGCCCTCTCCAGCCCTCTGGACCACTCCAGCCCTCTGGAACACTCCAGCCCTCTCTAGCCCTCTGGACCCCTCCAGCCCTTAGCCCTCTGGAACCCTCCAGCCCTCTCCAGCCCTCTGGACCCCTCCAGCCCTCTCCAGCCCTCTGGACCACTCCAGCCCTCTGGACCCCTCCAGCCCTCTCTAGCCCTCTGGACCCCTCCAGCCCTCTCCAGCCCTCTGGACCCCTCCAGCCCTCTCCAGCCCTCTGGACCACTCCAGCCCTCTGGACCACTCCAGCCGTCTCTAGCCCTCTGGACCCCTCCAGCCCTTAGCCCTCTGGAACCCTCTGGAACCCTCCAGCCGTCTCTAGCCCTCTGGACCCCTCCAGCCCTTAGCCCTCTGGAACCCTCTGGAACCCTCCAGCCCTCTCCAGCCCTCTGGACCACTCCAGCCCTCTCTAGCCCTCTGGACCACTCCAGCCCTCTCCAGCCCTCTGGACACCTCCAGCCCTCTGGACCACTCCAGCCCTCTGGACCACTTCAGCCCTCTGGACCCCTCCAGCCCTCTCTAGCCCTCTCGACCCCTCCAGCCCTTTCCAGCCCTCTGGACCACTCAAGCCCTCTGGACCCCTCCAGCCCTCTCCAGCCCACTGGACCCCTCCAGCCCTCTCCAGCCCTCTGGACCACTCCAGCCATCTGGGCCACTCCAGCCCTCTGGACCCCTCCAGCCCTCTGGACCACTCCAGCCCTTTGGACCACTTCAGCCCTCTGGACCCCTCCAGCCCTCTGGACCACTCCAGCCCTCTGGACCCCTCCAGCCCTCTCCAGCCCTCTGGACCACTCCAGCCCTCTGGACCCCTCCAGCCCTCTGGACCACTCCAGCCCTCTGGACCACTTCAGCCCTCTGGATCCCTCCAGCCCTCTCTAGCCCTCTGGACCCCTCCAGCCCTCTCCAGCTCTCTGGACCACTCCAGCCCTCTCTAGCCCTCTGGACCACTCCAGCCCTCTGGACCACTTCAGCCCTCTGGACACCTCCAGCCCTCTCCAGCCCCCTCTGGACCATTCCAGCCCTCTGGACCACTCCAGCCCTCTGGACCACTTCAGCCCTCTGGACCACTTCAGCCCTCTGGAAACCTCCAGCTCTCTCCAGCCCTCCAGCCCTCTGGACCACTCCAGCCCTCTGGAGCCCTCCAGCCCTATCCAGCCCTCTGGACCACTCCAGCCCTCTCTAGCCCTCTGGACCCCTCCAGCCCTTAGCCCTCTGGAACCCTCCAGCCCTCTCTAGCCCTCTGGACCCCTCCAGCCCTCTGGACCCCTCCAGCCGTCTCCAGCCCTCTGGACCACTCCAGCCCTCTGGACCCCTCCAGCCCTCTCCAGCCCTCTGGACCACTCCAGCCCTCTGGACCACTCCAGCCCTCTGGACCACTCCAGCCCTCTGGACCCCTCCAGCCCTCTTACCACTTTATCTTCTATGGGAATCATGCCCTCAATCCCCACCTTCTCTAGCCCCCTACTGCCCTCTCTAGCCCTCTGGACCCCTCCAGCCCTTTCCAGCCCTCTGGACCACTCCAACCCGTAGCCCTCTGGAACCCTCCAGCCCTCTCTAGCCCTCTGGATCCCCCCAGCCCTCTCTAGCCCTCTGGACCCCTCCAGCCCTTAGCCCTCTGGAACCCTCCAGCCCTCTCCAGCCCTCTGGACCACTCCAGCCCTCTGGACCCCTCCAGCCCTCTGGACCACTCCAGACCTCTGGACCACTTCAGCCCTCTGGACCCCTCCAGCCCTCTCTAGCCCTCTGGACCCCTCCAGCCCTCTCCAGCCCTCTGGACCACTCCAGCCCTCTGGACCCCTCCAGCCCTCTCCAGCCCTCTCCAGCCCTCTGGACCCCTCAGCCCTTTCCAGCCCTCTGGACCACTCCAGCCTTCTGGACCCCTCCAGCCCTCTCCAGCCCTCTGGACCCCTCCAGCCCTCTGGACCCCTCCAGCCCTCTGGACCACTCCAGCCCTCTGGACCACTTCAGCCCTCTGGACCCCTCCAACCCTCTCTAGCCCTCTGGACCACTCCAGCCCTCTCTAGCCCTCTGGACCACTCCAGCCCTCTGGACCCCTCCAGCCCTCTCCAGCCCTCTGGACCACTCCAGCCCTCTGGACCCCTCCAGCCCTCTCCAGCCCTCTGGACCCCTCAGCCCTTTCCAGCCCTCTGGACCACTCCAGCCTTCTGGACCCCTCCAGCCCTCTCCAGCCCTCTGGACCCCTCCAGCCCTCTGGACCCCTCCAGCCCTCTGGACCACTCCAGCCCTCTGGACCACTTCAGCCCTCTGGACCCCTCCAACCCTCTCTAGCCCTCTGGATAGGGTGTTGGGTTGAATACTCTAGTTCCATGGCTTAGCTCTCGGGTTGTTGTTGAATTGTTAGTTTTCCATGGCATTAGCTAGGGTTGTTGGGTTGAATACTCTAGTTTGCCCATTGCTTTAGCTAGGGTTGTTGGGTTGAATACTTTACTTTCCATGGCATTAGCTAGGGTTGTTTGGTTGAATACTTTAGTTTCCATGGAATTAGCTAGGGTTGTTGGGTTGAATACTCTAGTTTCCATGGCATTAGCTAGGGTTGTTGGTTGAATTGTCTAGTTTCCATGACATTAGCTAGGGTTGTTGGGTTGAATTGTCTAGTTTCCATGGCATTAGTAGGTTGTTGGGTGAATCTTTCTTTCCATATTAGCTAGGTTTTGGGTTGAAATACTCTAGTTTTCCATGGCATTAGCTAGGGTTTGTTGGGTTGAATACTTCTAGTTTCCATTGCATTAGCTAGGGTTGTTTGGTTAATACTTTATTTCCATGGCTTAGCTAGGTTTGTTTGGGTTGATATTCTAGTTATTTCATTAGCTAGGGTTGTTGGGTGAATACTCTAGTTTTCCATGGCATTAGCTAGGTTGTTTTGGTTTGAATCTTTTTCTTTCCATGGCATTAGCTAGGGTTGTTTCGGTTGAATATTCTAATTTAAATGGCATTAGCTAGGGTTGTTGGGTTGAATAGTCTAGTTTCTTGGCATTAGCTAGGGTTGTTGTTTGAATATCCTAGTTTCCATGGCATTAGCTAGGGTTGTTGGGGTTGAATACTCTAGTTTCCATGGCATTAGCTAGGGTTGTTGGGGTTGAATCTCTAGTTTCCATGGCTTAGCTAGGGTTGTTGGGTTGAATCTCTAGTTTCCATGGCATTAGCTAGGGTTGTTGGGTTGAATATCTAGTTTCATGGCATTAGCTAGGGTTTGTTGGTTTGAATAGTCTAGTTTCCAGGGCATTAGCTAGGGTTGTGGGGTGAATACTCTAGTTTCCATGGCATTAGCTAGGGTTGTTGGGTATCTATGTTCCATGGCATTAGCTAGGGTTGTTGGGTTGAATACTCTAGTTTCCATGGCATTACAGCTAGGGTTTTTGGGTTGAATATCTAGTTTCCTGGCATTAGCTAGGGGTTTTGGGTTGAATATTCTAGTTTCCGTGGCATTAGCTAGGGTTGTTCGGTTGAATATTCTATTTCAATGGCATTAGCTAGGGTTGTTGGGTTGAATTTCTATTTAATGGCATTAGCTAGGTTGTTGGGTTGAATACTCCTAGTTCCGTTGGCATTAGCTAGGGTTGTTGGTTGAATACTCTAGTTTCCATGCATTAGCTAGGGTTTTCGGTTGAATATTCTAATTTAAATGATGCATTAGCTAGGGTTGTTGGGTTGAATACTCTAGTTTCCGGGCATTAGCTAGGTTTTGGTTGATAGTCCTAGTTTCCATGGCATTAGCTAGGGTTGTTGTTGAATATTCTAGTTTCCATGGCATTAGCTAGGGTTGTTGGGTTAAATACTCTAGTTTGCCTCATGGCATTAGCTAGGGTTGTTGGGTTGAATACTCTAGTTTCCATGAGCTTAGCTAGGGTTGTTGGTTGAATACTCTAGTTCCATGGCATTAGCTAGGTTGTTTGGTTATACTCTTAGTTTCCATGCATTAGCTAGGGTTGTTGGGTTAATACTTTCTTTCCATGGCATTAGCTAGGGTTGTTGGGTTGAAATTCTAATTTAATCATTAGCTAGGGTTGTTGGGTTTGAATACTCTAGTTTCCATGGCATTAGCTAGAGTTGTTGGGTTGAATACTTTCTTTCCATGCATTAGCTAGGTTGTTCGGTTGAATATTCTAATTTATGGCATTAGCTAGGGTTGTTGTTTGAATATCTAGTTTCCATGGCATTAGCTAGGGTTGTTGGGTTGAATACTCTAGTTTCCATGGCATTAGCTAGGTTTTGTTGGTGTGAAATACTCTATTTTCCATGCATTAGCTATGGGCTGTTGGGTTGAATACTCTAGTTTCCATGGCATTAGCTAGGTTGTTGGGTTGAATATCAGTTTCTCATGGCATTAGCTAGGGTTGTTGGTTGAATACTCTAGTTTCCTGGCATTAGCTAGGGTTGTTGGGTTGAATACTCTAGTTCCATGGCATTAGCTAGGGTTGTTGGGTTGAATATCTAGTTTCCTATGGCATTAGCTAGGTTGTTGGTTTGAATAGTCTAGTTTCCTGGCATTAGCTAGGGTTGTTGGGTTGAATACTCTAGTTTCCATGGCATTAGCTAGGTTGTTGGTTGAATACTCTAGTTTCCATGGCATTAGCTAGGTTGTTGGTTGAATAGTCTAGTTTCCATGGCATTAGCTAGGTTTTTGGTTGAATACTCTAGTTTTCCATGGCATTGCTAGGGTGTTGGGTTAATACTCTAGTTTCCATGGCATTAGCTAGGGTTGTTGGTGTGAATGATCTAGTTTCCATGGCATTAGCTAGGTTGTTGGGTTGAATTGTCTAGTTTTCCATGGCATTAGCTAGGGTTGTTGGGTTGAATACTCTAGTTTCCATGGCATTAGCTAGGGTTTGTTGGGTTGAATACTCTAGTTCCCATGGCATTAGCTAGGGTTGTTGGGTTAAATACTCTAGTTTTCCTTGGCTTAGCTAGGGTGTTGGGTTGAATACTCAGTTTCCATGGCATTAGCTAGGGTTGTTGGGTTGAATAGTCTAGTTTCCTATGGCATTAGCTAGGGTTGTTGGTTTGAATATCTATTTTTCCATGGCATTAGCTAGGGTTGTTGGGTTGAATACTCTAGTTTCCATGGCATTAGCTAGGGTGGTGGTTGTTAGTACTCTAGTTCCATGGCATTAGCTAGGGTTGTTGGGTTGAATACTCTAGTTTCCATGGCATTAGCTAGGGTTGTTGTGGAATACTCTAGTTTCCTGGCATTAGCTAGGGTTTTGGGTTGAAAGTCTAGTTTCCTGGCATTAGCTAGGGTTGTTCGTTGATATTCTATTTAATGCATTAGCTAGGGTTGTTGGGTTGAATATCTAGTTTCCTGCATTAGCTAGGGTTGTTGGGTTGAATACTCTAGTTTCCATGGCATTACTGGGTTGTTGGGTTGAATACTCTAGTTTCCGTGGCATTAGCTAGGGTTTTGGGGTTGAATATTCTAGATCCATGGCATTAGCTAGGTTGTTGGGTTGAATACTCTAGTTTCCATGGCATTAGCTAGGGTTGTTGGGTTGAATACCTAGTTTCCATGGCATTAGCTAGGTTTGTTGGGTTGAATGTCCTAGTTTCCATGGCATTAGCTAGGGTTGTTGGGTTGAATACTCTAGTTTCCATGGCATTAGCTATGGTTTGTTGGTTGAATACTCTAGTTTCCATGCGATTAGCTAGGGTTGTTGGTTGAATACTCTAGTTTCCATGGCATTAGCTAGGTTGTTTGTTGAATATTCTATTAATGGCATTAGCTAGGGTTGTTGGGTTGAATACTCTAGTTTCCAGGGCATTAGCTAGGGTTGTTGGGTTGAATATTCTAGTTTTCCATGGCATTAGCTAGGGTTGTTGGGTTGAATACTCTAGATTCCCATGGCATTAGCTAGGAGTTGTTGGTTGAATACTCTAGTTTCCATGGCATTAGCTAGGGTTTTGTTGGTTAAATACTCTAGTTTCCATGGCATTAGCTAGGGTTGTTGGTTGAATAGTCTAGTTTCCATGGCATTAGCTAGGGTTGTTGGGTTGAAATAGTCTAGTTTTTCCATGTAGCATTGAGGCTATATGTTTGTTGGGTTGAATACTCTAGTTTCCATGGCATTAGCTAGGGTTGTTGGTTGAATACTCTAGTTTCCATGGCATTAGCTAGGGTTTTGGGTTGAAAATTCTAATTTAAATGGCATTAGCTAGGGTTGTTGGGTTGAATACTCTAGTTTCCTCGTGCATTAGCTAGGGTTTGTTGGGTTGAATTGTCTAGTTTCCATGGCATTAGCTAGGGTTGTTGGGTGATTGTCTAGTTTCCATGGCATTAGCTAGGTTGTTGGTTGAATACTCTAGTTTCCATGGCTTAGCTAGGGTTGTTGGGTTGAATTCTAGTTTCCATGGCATTAGCTAGGTTGTTGGTTGAATAGTCTAGTTTCCATGGCATTAGCTAGGGTTGTTGGGTTATAGTCTAGTTTCCATGGCATTAGCTAGGTTGTTGGTTGAATACCTAGTTTCCATGGCATTAGCTAGGGTTGTTGGGTTGAATACTCTAGTTTCCATGGCATTAGCTAGGGTTTTTCGGTTGAATATTCTAATTTAAATGGCATTAGCTAGGGTTGTTGGGTTGAATACTCTAGTTTCCGTGGCATTAGCTATGGGTTGTTGGGTTGAATTGTCTAGTTTCCCATGGACTTAGCTAGGGGTTTGTTGGGTTGAATTGTCTAGTTTCCATGGCATTAGCTAGGGTTGTTGGGTTTGAATACTCTAGTTTCCATGGCATTAGCTAGGGTTGTTGGGTTTGAATTGTCTAGTTTCCATGGCATTAGCTAGGGTTGTTGGGTTGAATACTGTCTAGTTCCATGGCATTAGCTAGGGTTGTTGGGTGAATACTCTAGTTCCATGGCATTAGCTAGGGTTGTTGGGTTGAATACTCTATTTTCCATTGCATTAGCTAGGGTGTTGGGTTGAATCTCTAGTTTCCATGTCCATGGCATAGCTAGGGTTGTTGGTTGAATAGTCTAGTTTTCTATGGCATTAGCTAGGGTTGTTGGTTGAATATCTATTTTCCATCATTAGCTAGGTTGTTGGGTTGAATACTCTAGTTTCCATGGCATTAGCTAGGGCTGTTGGTTGTAAACTCTATTTCCATGGCATTCGCTAGGGTTGTTGGGTTGAATACTCTAGTTTCCATGGCATTAGCTAGGTTGGTTGGGTGGAATCTCTAGTTTTCCGTGGCATTAGCTGGGTTTATT
>NC_052317.1:32864234-32867464 GCF_016432855.1 Salvelinus namaycush | reverse complement strand
ACACGCCAGTCCACTCTCTACCAACCCCCCGCCCTCTGGACCACTCCAGCCCTCTGGACCACTTCAGCCCTCTGGACCCCTCCAGCCTCTCCACCCCCTCTGGACCACTCCAGCCCTCTGGACCACTTCAGCCCTCTGGACCACTTCAGCCCTCTCCAGCCCTCTGGACCACTCCAGCCCTCTGGACCACTTCAGCCCTCTGGACCACTTCAGCCCTCTGGAACCCTCCAGCTCTCTCCAGCCCTCTGGACCTCTCCAGCCCTCTGGACCTCTCCAGCCCTCTGGACCCTGCAGGTCAGCAGGGTTGTGTGTTTGCATGGCTGGGAATGTGTTTGGAGTCTGTGTGTGTAAAGTGTATGTTCAGGGGTTGGGGTATGCTGTACATGTGCATCATGTATGACTGTCCTGGTATGTTTGAATGGGAACTGACCAATGGCTATAACAAGAAGTGTCTCTCCATGAGGGAGTTTGATTGAGCTGGACCGGGCTGCACCGTGCTATGGCCCCTGACGTGAACGGGAGAAAGCGCCAGGTCATATTGTCAACAAGACAGCATGGTTCAGCATTCAGAAACATACAACGAAGTATAAGTTCAAATGTTTTAACTAATTTTACTTGGGAAGGCAAATAAAGTACATATACTGTAAGTTTTTATCAAGAGCAAACAATACTTTTCAGTGAACACTGAATCATTACTCTATGTGTTTGACATACATCAATTTGTTTTGAGACAAATTCACCAAGGCTTTGAAATGGGGGCACCCGGACACTCTCTCTCCCTCTTTTCCTCACCTTCTCCCCTTTCTTCCATCCCTCTCTCTTCCATCCCTCTCACTCCCTCTCTCGTACATCCCTCTCTCGTACATCCCTCTCTCTTCCATCCCTCTCTCTCCCTCTCTCGTACATCCCTCTCTCTTCCATCCCTCTCTCTCCCTCTCTCGTACATCCCTCTCTCTTCCATCCCGCTCTCTCCCTCTCTCGTACATCCCTCTCTCTTCCATCCCGCTCTCTCCCTCTCTCGTACATCCCTCTCTCTTCCATCCCGCTCTCTCCCTTTCTCGTACATCCCTCTCTCTTCCATCCCTCTCTCTCCCTCTCTCGTACATCCCTCTCTCTTCCATCCCTCTCTCTCCCTCTCTCGTACATCCCTCTCTCTTCCATCCCTCTCTCTCCCTCTCTCGTACATCCCTCTCTCTTCCCTCCCTCTCTCTCCCTCTCTCTTACATCCCTCTCTCTTCATCCCCTCTCTCCCTCTCTCGTACATCCCTCTCTCTTCCATCCCTCTCTCTCCCTCTCTCGTACATCCCTCTCTCTTCCATCCCTCTCTCTCCCTCTCTCGTACATCCCTCTCTCTTCCATCCCTCTCTCTCCCTCTCTCATACATCCCTCTCTCTCCCTCTCTTGTACATCCCTCTCTCTTATATCCCTCTCTCTCCCTCTTTTCCTCACCTTCTCCCCTTTCTTCTCTCCCTCTCTCTTCTCTCCCTCTCTCTTCCCTCCCTCTCTCTCTGGGAGAAGGACCACACACACCTGTCACTGATTGGTGTCCCCTGACGGTATTTGGAGAGGGGAGGGAAAAGAACGTAACGATACCAGGGTTAGATACGACCGCTCCATCAGTATTCAATTCATCACACACACAGACACGCACAAACGCATGCACACACACACACATACAGGGAGTCATACCTGGACCTCTGCTGTCGGTCAAAACGGCTCTATATGAGTGAATAGAAATTCATATCACTATGAGGATTAAAATCTATTTGGCTAAATGTTAATATAAGGGGTAATATAATCACTATTTTCATAATTTGACTGTATTTATATTAAATATCACTAGGTAACTACAATTATTCATCTCACAACATGGGATGTGATCTAGGTTGTTTATTGTGTTTTGTAAATACAGTACCAGTCCAAAGTTTGGACACACCTACTCATTTCAGGGTTTTTCTTTATTTGAACTATTTTCTACATTGAGGAATAATAGTGAAGACATCAACACTATGAAATAACACATATGGAATCATGTAGTAACCAAACAAGTGTTAAACAAATCAAACTATATTTTATATTTGAGAATCTTCAAAGTAGCCACCCTTTGCCTTGATGACAGCTTTGCACACTCTTTTAATCAAGTATCAATAGATCATTTCATGTTAAATGCTCTGGTATCCAGAGGGAAATTACATGTTTTATACTGTTGTACAGTATCGTGCAACAGGCTGTTATTTTCATGGTGAATGGGTCTACATAATGATGTGGAGAAGAAACATGTAATAATCTAATTTCTGCTTTCATTTTCTGGTCATTCTGCTGAAATGGAATAACAAATATCCTCTATAATATTAACATACTATTATTTTCTTCTTCTACTTCTTCTTCCTTGTTCATTTTCTTCGCTCTCACTCTCGCTCTCCCTATTTCTCCCCCCCTCTCTCTCCTCACCCTCTCTACATTTCGTCCTATTCAAATCTGAACTCTTCTAAGAATAAATGTGAACAGATGCAAATGAGAACAAGTGATAAAATCAATGTTTAATCAATGCTTATATGGTGAAAAAATGCAAATGAGGATGAGTGAATGAATGTTTAATGAAACACTTGTTTAATGAAAAAGACTTATTTAATAGCCAGCGAGCTGACTTAGCGATGTGTGACAGACTGCCCCACAACGGCTCATGAAAGGAGCACCATTATATTTAGGAAAGGAGGTGACACAATACATGTAGATGAGAAAATGCTACTAATCAGTTGGACATGATTGACAGAGAGAGAATGGGTGTGTGTGTGGTGTGTGTTTGGTGTGTGTGTGTGTGTGTGTTGTTGTGTTGTGTGTGTGTGGTGTGTGTGTGTGTGGTGTTGTGTGTGTGGTGTGTTGTGTTTGTGGTGTGTGTGTGTGTGTCTGTGTGTGTCTGTGTGTGTGTGTGTGTGTGTTTCATTCCTCCTCTATATGTGTAGGATACCATTGTGTAAACAGAGAATCCAATGAAACTTTAATGACATGGGCTTTCTCAGTGACATGTGCATAGCTTTTCTCTCTAGCTGGGTTTGATGTAGGGCCAGGCTGAGCCCACACAGGGAGGAGATATTACAGCACAGGCTCATTAGCCTGTGTTGTCGTATTCTCAGATCTCACACGGCAGAGAGAGGAAGAAAGGAATAATGGATATTTAATCTGGGCTGATCCTGTCTTCTGGATAGAAGCTGTGTGTGTGGTGTGTGTGG
>NC_052317.1:32781734-32861734 GCF_016432855.1 Salvelinus namaycush | reverse complement strand
TAGCTAGGGTTGTTGGGTTGAATACTCTAGTTTCCATGGCATTAGCTAGGGTTGTTGGGTTGAATACTCTAGTTTCCATGGCATTAGCTAGGGCTGTTGGGTTGAATACTCTAGTTTCCATGGCATTAGCTAGGGTTGTTGGGTTGAATAGTCTAGTTTCTATGGCATTAGCTAGGGTTGTTGGTTTGAATAGTCTAGTTTCCATGGCATTAGCTAGGGCTGTTGGGTTGAATACTCTAGTTTCCATGGCATTAGCTAGGGTTGTTGGGTGGAATACTCTAGTTTCCGTGGCATTAGCTAGGGTTATTGGGTTGAATAGTCTAGTTTCCGTGGCATTAGCTAGGGTTGTTCGGTTGAATATTCTAATTTAAATGGCATTAGCTAGGGTTGTTGGGTTGAATAGTCTAGTTTCCGTGGCATTAGCTAGGGTTGTTGGGTTGAATACTCTAGTTTCCATGGCATTAGCTAGGGTTGTTGGGTTGAATACTCTAGTTTCCGTGGCATTAGCTAGGGTTGTTGGGTTGAATACTCTAGATTCCATGGCATTAGCTAGAGTTGTTGGGTTGAATACTCTAGTTTCCATGGCATTAGCTAGGGTTGTTGGGTTGAATACTCTAGTTTCCATGGCATTAGCTAGGGTTGTTGAGTTGAATAGTCTAGTTTCCATGGCATTAGCTAGGGTTGTTGGGTTGAATAGTCTAGTTTCCATGGCATTAGCTATGGTTGTTGGGTTGAATACTCTAGTTTCCATGGCATTAGCTAGGGTTGTTGGGTTGAATACTCTAGTTTCCATGGCATTAGCTAGGGTTTTTCGGTTGAATATTCTAATTTAAATGGCATTAGCTAGGGTTGTTGGGTTGAATACTCTAGTTTCCGTGGCATTAGCTAGGGTTGTTGGGTTGAATTGTCTAGTTTCCATGGCATTAGCTAGGGTTGTTGAGTTGAATAGTCTAGTTTCCATGGCATTAGCTAGGGTTGTTGGGTTGAATTGTCTAGTTTCCATGGCATTAGCTAGGGTTGTTGGGTTGAATACTCTAGTTTCCATGGCATTAGCTAGGGTTGTTGGGTTGAATACTCTAGTTTCCATGGCATTAGCTAGGGTTGTTGGGTTGAATACTCTAGTTTTCATGGCATTAGCTAGGGTTGTTGGGTTGAATACTCTAGTTTTCATGGCATTAGCTAGGGTTGTTGGGTTGAATACTCTATTTTCCATGGCATTCGCTAGGGTTGTTGGGTTGAATACTCTAGTTTCCATGGCATTAGCTAGGGTTGTTGAGTTGAATAGTCTAGTTTCCATGGCATTAGCTAGGGTTGTTGTGTTGAATACTCTAGTTTCCATGGCATTAGCTAGGGTTGTTGGGTTGAATACTCTATTTTCCATGGCATTAGCTAGGGTTGTTGGGTTGAATACTCTAGTTTCCATGGCATTAGCTAGGGTTGTTGGGTTGAATACTCTATTTTCCATGGCATTCGCTAGGGTTGTTGGGTTGAATACTCTAGTTTCCATGGCATTAGCTAGGGTTGTTGGGTTGAATACTCTATTTTCCATGGCATTCGCTAGGCTTGTTGGGTTGAAAGCAATAGGATTTGCAAAAAAAGACTAAATGCTTTCTCTTCATCCAACTGCTCTCGTTCTAACAACATGTTGTAGTCAGTCTAACACTACTGACGCAATCTTATTGGTAGCCAATCAACTCAACAGCCTTGGTGTCTCAAAAGACTGCCTCGCCTGGTTCACCAACTACTTCTCAGACAGAGTTCAGTGTGTCAAATCGGAGGGCCTGTTGTTCCGGAACTCTGGCAGTCTCTATGGGGCTACCACAGGGTTCAATTCTCGGGCCGACTCTTTTCTCTGTATATATCAACGATGTCGCTCGTGCTGAGAAACTAAATGAGGGGAGGGAAGGAACGTAGACTAGGAGAAGAAGGAGAGGAGAGAAACTAGATGAAAATTAAAAATAAATCCCTAGAATCATCTTCTGTTGTGTTCCAGTACAGGTAAGTTTTACATATTACATTTTCTGTATTCTCATATCTATCTCTCTCATGTCACAACGACATTGTTCTTCCTGTACACACACACACATTTTCCCAGTGTCTCAAACTTGCGTCTCCCATGTCAGAGCAATGTTACGCCTGCCTGTGTGATAGCTGACACATCGGCTTGACACTGCAGTGACAGAACTCATTTAACACTCTGCACTGCAGTGAGGTAAGACAATACCTGACAGGCAACGCATGAGAGCACACACACACACCCATAAACACACACATTGGTCACAAACCCAAAATAATCTTCGTCAGGTCTGTGTGGAGACACTCGCTCAAAGATGCAGAAAATGTGGTCAACTGAAAGTCAAAAGGTAAGTGTGTGTCACGTTCGTCGTTTGGATGAAGAGAGGAGGACCAAGGCGCAGCGTGATAGTAATACATTCTTTTATTTATTAAACGAAACGAAGAACACTTAAACAAACTATACAAAACAACAAACGAACGTGAAGCTATATATTAAACAAGTGCAGACACAGGCAACTTACATATAGACAAAACCCCACAAAATCCCTAAAGAATATGGCTGCCTAAATATGGTTCCCAATCAGAGACAATGATAAACAGCTGCCTCTAATTGAGAACCAATCTAGGCAACTATAGACATACAAACACCTAGACTAGAAAACACCCCATAAACATACAAAACCCCTAGACTAGACAAAACACATAAATCCCCCATGTCACACCCTGACCTAATCAAAATAATAAAGAAAACAAAGATAACTAAGGCCAGGGCGTGACAGTGTGTGAATACTACATTAGAGTTTTGAGAGGAAAGCGAGACAGGTATACAGACTTCAATTCAAGCGGCTTTATTGTCATGGGAAACATATGTTAACATTGCCGAAGCAAGTGAAGTAGATAATATACAAAAGTGAAAGAAACAATAAAAATGAACAGTGAACATTACACTCACAGAAGTTCCAAAAGAATCAAGAGATTACAAATGTCATAATATGTACATATACAGTGTTGTAATGATGTAAAAATGCTTAAAGTACAAAAGGGATAATAAATAAACATAAATATGGGTTGTATTTACAATGGTGTTTGTTCTTCACTGGTTGACCTTTTCTTGTGGCAACAGGTCACAAATCTCGATGCTGGGATGGCACACTGTGGTATTTCACCCAGTAGATATGGGAGTTTATCAAAATTGAGTTTGTTTTCAAATTCTTTGTGGATCTGTGTAATCTGAGGGAAATATGTGTCTCTAAAATGGTCATACATTGGGCAGGAGGTTAGGAAGTGCAGCTCAGTTTCCACCTCATTTTGTGGGCAGTGTGCACATAACCTGTCTTCTCTTGAGAGCCAGGTCGACCTACGGCGGTCTTTCTCAATAGCAAGGCTATGCTCACTGAGTCTGTACATATTCAAAGCTTTCCTTAAGTTTTGCTCAGTCACAGTGGTCAAGTATTCTGCCACTGTGTACTCTCTGTTTAGGGCCAAATAGCATTCTAGTTTGCTCTGTTTTTTTGTTAATTCTTTCCAATGTGTCAAGTAATTATCTTTTAGTTTTCTCATGATTTGGTTGGGTCTAATTGTGTTGCTGTCCTGGAGCTCTGTGGGTTCTGTTTGTTTGTGAACAGAGCCCCAGGACCAGCTTGCTTAGGGGACTCTTGGTGAGCGAACCCCAGACCTCACAACCATAAAGGGCAATGGGTTGTATAACTGATTCAAGTATTTTTAGCCAGATCCTAATTGGTAAGTTGAATTTTATGTTCCTTTTGATGGCATAGAATGCCCTTCTTGCCGTTCACAGCTTTGTGGAAGATACCTGTGGCGCTAATGTTTAGGCCAAGGTATGTATAGTTTTTTGTGTGCTCTAGGGCAACGGTGTCTAGATGGAATTTGTATTTGTGGTCCTGGCGACTGGACCTTTTTTGGAACACCATTATTTTGGTCTTACTGAGATTTACTGTCAGGGCCCAGGTCTGGCAGAATCTGTGCAGAAGATCTAGTTGCTGCTGTAGGCCCTCCTTGGTTGGTGACAGAAACACCAGATCATCAACAAACAGTAGACATTTGACTTCAAATTCTAGTAGGGTGAGCCCGGGTGCTGCAGACTTTTCTAGTGCCCTCGCCAATTCGTTGATATATATGTTGAAGAGAGTGGGGCTTAAGCTGCATCCCTGTCTCACCCCACGGCCCTGTGAGAAGAAATGTGTGTGTTTTTCTGCCTATTTTAACTGCACACTTGTTGTTTGTGTACCTGGATTTTATAATGTCATATATTGTTCCCCCAGCACCACTTGCCATCAATTAGTATAGCAGACCCTCATGCCAAATTGAGTCGAAGGCTTTTTTGAAATTAATGGTTTGTTTGTTTGTCAATTAGGGTGTGCAGGGTGAATACGTGGTCTGTTGTACGATAATTTGGTAAAAAGCCAATTTGACATTTGCTCAGTACATTATTTTCACTGAGGAAATGTACGAGTCTGCTGTTAATGATAATGCAGAGGATTTTCCCAAGGTTGCTGTGAATGCATATCCCATGGTAGTTATTGGGGTCAATTTTGTCTCCACTTATATGGATTGGGGTGATCAGTCCTTGGTTCCAAATATTGGGGAAGATGCCAGAGCTGAGAATGATGTTAAAGAGTTTTAGTATAGCCAGTTGGAATTTGTTGTCTGTATATTTGATCATTTCATTGAGGATGCAATCAACAACACAGGCCTTTTTAGGTGGGAGGGTTTTAATTTTGTCCTGCAGTTCATTCAAGGTAATTTGAGAATCCAGGGGGTTCTGGTAGGTCTTTAATAGTTGATTCTAAGATTTGTATTTGATCGTGTATATGTTTTTACTGTTTGTTCTTTGTTATAGAGCCAAAAAGATTGGAGAAGTGGTTTACCCATCCATCTCCATTTTGGATAGATAATTTTTTGTGTTGTTTGTTTAGTGTTTTCCAATTTTCCAAGAAGTGGTTAGAGTCTATGGATTCTTCAATTACATTGAGCTGATTTCTGACGTGCGGCTCCTTCTTTTGCCTTAGTGTATTTCTGTATTGTTTTAGTGATTCACCATAGTGAAGGCGTAGACTCAGGTTTTCCGAGTCTGTGTTTTTGGTTGGACAGGTTTCTCAATTTCTTTCTTAGATTTTTGCATTCTTAATCAAACCATTTGTTATTGGTTGTTCGGTTTTCGGTTTTCTATTTCAGATTTTTAGATTTGATTGGGAAGCTGAGAGGTCAAATATACTGTTAAGATTTTCTACTGCCAAGTTTACACCTTCACTATTACAGCGGAACGTTTTATCCAGGAAGTTGTCTAAAAGGGATTGAATTTGTTTTTGCCACATTGTTTTTTGGTAGGTTTTCAAACTACATTCCTTCTATCTATAGCATTTCTTAATATTACTCAGTTCCTTCGGCTTTGATGCCTCATGATTGACTATTGCTCTGTTCAAGTAGACTGTGATTATTGCTGTGGTCTGACAGGGGTGTCAGTGGGCTGACTGTGAACACTCTGAGAGACTCTGGGTTGAGGTCAGTGATAAAGTAATCTACAGTACTACTGCCAAGAGATGAGCTATAAGTGTTCCAACCATAGGAGTCCCCTCGAAGCCTACCATTGACTATGTACATACCCAGCGGGCGACATGTTTTTGTTGGTTATGTTGTCATAGTTGTGCCTAGGGGGGCATATGGGGGAGGGAATGCTGTCACCTCCAGGCAGGTGTTTGTCCCCCTGTAAGGTTCTTGTCCGGTTCTGGCATTTAGGTCACCACAGACTAGTACATGTCCCTGGGCCTGGAAATTATTGATTTTCCCCTCTAGGATGGAGAAGCTGTCTTCATTAAAGTATGGGGATTCTAGTGGGGGGATATAGGTAGCAAACAGGAGGACATTTTTCTCTGTTAAGATCATTTCCTTTTGAATTTCTAGCTAAATGTAAAATGTTCATGTTTTGATTAATTTAATGGAGTGAGTTAGGTCCGCTGTATACCAAATTAGCATACCCCTGAGTCCCTTCCCTGTTTCACACCTGGTAGTTTGGTGGATGGGACTACCAGCTCTCTGTAACCTAGAGGGCAACCAGTGGGTCTGTCTGCTCTATACCAGGTTTCTTGTCGGATGACAATGTCTGTATTTCCGATTTCTTTGATGAAGTCCAGGTTCCTGCTCTTTAGGCCAAAGGCAGATGACCTCAGGCCTTGGATATTCCAGGATGAGATAGTGAAGGCTTTGTGTTCCATAAAGTGTCCAATGTTGTTGGTCGTGTCGTTTGGCCTCAGACCAGTAAGTGTGAGCAGAGCCTGCTGAGCATCTGGTACATGCCATTGGCTTGGGCTAGTGTAAGAGTGGAGGTTGGGCCTGTTTGCCCGCTCACAGCCTGGGCGTATGTGTGACTTCCATGTTGAGGCCCTCTTTGCGGGGGTGGGGTAAATGGGGTGGGCAGAAGGGTCATAGGTCTGATCTAAATTGTGTGTGGACATAGTTGACTTTGGTGAGTGTTGATTGGTTGGGGTGGGGGTGTGTATGTGACCGGTGGTGTTGTGGTCTGGATGTAGGTCCTCTCGGCATGGGTCCTCTATGTGTAGGTCCGGGGGGGGGGTCCCGCAGGTCTGGGACAGTGTCTCGCTGGTCTGGGCGGGGTGTTTGTTGATCTGTTGCTCCTGTGTGAAGTGTTGGGGCTGCGTTTAAGAGCGATGTCCTTTAGGGTCCTGGCGAAGGTGCGCTCTGCTGCCTTGTAGAGGTGGACCTGGTCATAAAGGCTGTTCAAGTCCAGGGTGGAGTGGTGGGCCAGGAAAACATTTGGTTTTGAGGCACAGTCACAGGAAATACTTGCGTATACCTGCTGTATGGTAGCAGGGTGGAACTCTTTTTGTGGTAGCAGGGTGGAGATAACCACTTGTGCGTTGGGGAAAGTAGAAGAAGCTTTTTCAATCCCTCCCTTCAGTGCTGTCTCCACCCTTTCCTGCTGTTTTCTCAGGTCGTTTGTGCCTGTGTGTATTATTATGTGGCTAGGTGAGCCTAGTTTGTCCTCAGACAGAAGGTCTAGGGCAGGCTGGGTGTATTATTATGTGGCTAGGTGAACCTAGTTGGTCCTCAGACAGAAGGTCTAGGGCAGGCTGGGTGTATTATTATGTGGCTAGGTGAACCTAGTTGGTCCTCAGACAGAAGGTCTAGGGCAGGCTGGGTGTATTATTATGTGGCTAGGTGAACCTAGTTGGTCCTCAGACAGAAGGTCTAGGGCAGGCTGGGTGTATTATTATGTGGCTAGGTGAACCTAGTTGGTCCTCAGACAGAAGGTCTAGGGCAAGCTGTGTGTATTATTATGTGGCTGGGTGAACCTAGTTGGTCCTCAGACAGAAGGTCTAGGGCACGCTGGGTGTATTATTATGTGGCTAGGTGAACCTAGTTGGTCCTCAGACAGAAGGTCTAGGGCAGGCTGGGTGTATTATTATGTGGCTAGGTGAACCTAGTTGGTCCTCAGACAGAAGGTCTAGGGCAGGCTGGGTGTATTATTATGTGGCTAGGTGAACCTAGTTGGTCCTCAGACAGAAGGTCTAGGGCAGGCTGGGTGTATTATTATGTGGCTAGGTGAACCTAGTTGGTCCTCAGACAGAAGGTCTAGGGCAGGCTGGGTGTATTATTATGTGGCTAGGTGAACCTAGTTGGTCCTCAGACAGAAGGTCTAGGGCAGGCTGGGTGTATTATTATGTGGCTAGGTGAACCTAGTTGGTCCTCAGACAGAAGGTCTAGGGCACGCTGGGTGTATTATTATGTGGCTAGGTGAACCTAGTTGGTCCTCAGACAGAAGGTCTAGGGCAGGCTGTGTGTATTATTATGTGGCTGGGTGAACCTAGTTGGTCCTCAGACAGAAGGTCTAGGGCACGCTGGGTGTATTATTATGTGGCTAGGTGAACCTAGTTGGTCCTCAGACAGAAGGTCTAGGGCAGGCTGTGTGTATTATTATGTGGCTAGGTGAACCTAGTTGGTCCTCAGACAGAAGGTCTAGGGCACGCTGGGTGTATTATTATGTGGCTAGGTGAACCTAGTTGGTCCTCAGACAGAAGGTCTAGGGCAGGCTGGGTGTATTATTATGTGGCTAGGTGAACCTAGTTGGTCCTCAGACAGAAGGTCTAGGGCAGGCTGTGTGTATTATTATGTGGCTAGGTGAACCTAGTTGGTCCTCAGACAGAAGGTCTAGGGCACGCTGGGTGTATTATTATGTGGCTAGGTGAACCTAGTTGGTCCTCAGACAGAAGGTCTAGGGCAGGCTGGGTGTATTATTATGTGGCTAGGTGAACCTAGTTGGTCCTCAGACAGAAGGTCTAGGGCAGGCTGGGTGTATTATTATGTGGCTAGGTGAACCTAGTTGGTCCTCAGACAGAAGGTCTAGGGCAGGCTGGGTGTATTATTATGTGGCTAGGTGAACCTAGTTGGTCCTCAGACAGAAGGTCTAGGGCAAGCTGTGTGTATTATTATGTGGCTGGGTGAACCTAGTTGGTCCTCAGACAGAAGGTCTAGGGCACGCTGGGTGTATTATTATGTGGCTAGGTGAACCTAGTTGGTCCTCAGACAGAAGGTCTAGGGCAGGCTGTGTGTATTATTATGTGGCTGGGTGAACCTAGTTGGTCCTCAGACAGAAGGTCTAGGGCACGCTGGGTGTATTATTATGTGGCTAGGTGAACCTAGTTGGTCCTCAGACAGAAGGTCTAGGGCAGGCTGTGTGTATTATTATGTGGCTAGGTGAACCTAGTTGGTCCTCAGACAGAAGGTCTAGGGCACGCTGGGTGTATTATTATGTGGCTAGGTGAACCTAGTTGGTCCTCAGACAGAAGGTCTAGGGCAGGCTGGGTGTATTATTATGTGGCTAGGTGAACCTAGTTGGTCCTCAGACAGAAGGTCTAGGGCAGGCTGTGTGTATTATTATGTGGCTAGGTGAACCTAGTTGGTCCTCAGACAGAAGGTCTAGGGCACGCTGGGTGTATTATTATGTGGCTAGGTGAACCTAGTTGGTCCTCAGACAGAAGGTCTAGGGCAGGCTGGGTGTTTGGACACCAGAGTTTAGACACACTGTGTTTGGGAAGATTTTTTTTTCTTGTATATATTTCCCATTTGAGTCCATAACGAGAACAATCTGTGTGTTGTGTATGTCCTCAGTCGGCGTGGGGGGGTTGTCAGGAGGGCAATTAGGGTGGCTGACAGGGGGGGGGGTGCTCAGAGGGGGTAAGATCCCCTGGGCTTGGGGTTCTTCATTTGTCTGTTCTGCTGTGGTGTCGACGCTATGGTCAGGGTCTGGGGTGAACTGTTCTGCTGTGGTGTCGACGCCATGGTCAGGGTCTGGGGTGGACTGTTCTGCTGTGGTGTCGACGCCATGGTCAGGGTCTGGGGTGGACTGTTCTGCTGTGGTGTCGACGCTATGGTCAGGGTCTGGGGTGAACTGTTCTGCTGTGGTGTCGACGCCATGGTCAGGGTCTGGGGTGGACTGTTCTGCTGTGGTGTCGACGCTATGGTCAGGGTCTGGGGTGGACTGTTCTGCTGTGGTGTCGACGCTATGGTCAGGGTCTGGGGTGGACTGTTCTGCTGTGGTGTCGACGCTATGGTCAGGGTCTGGGGTGGACTGTTCTGTTGTGGTGTCGAGACTTTTGTCTAGAGCTGAGGTGGGCTGTTCTGCTGGCTTCTCTGTGGGGGTGGCCACCTCTCTAGTGGGTTGTTCTCTATCACACGCCATCCCCCTCAACCTCTCCTCCAGCAGTCTGATCCTCTCCTCTAGTGCTCTGTTCTTCTCCTGCACTTACTTTTTATGTTGTTGAAGTTGTCTCACCACAGTCCAGAGTGCAGATGTGTCTTTTTCCACCTCCAGCTCTCCGGGTCTGGTTAAGGGGGTGTTGTTGTATTGGACTAATGTCTGGGTCTGTGCTGACTGGAGTGTAATCACCTGCTGTCCCAGCTCCACCTGCCTTACCTCCAGCTGGGTAAATGTATCCTACATTTCAATGAGGGGGTAGTACTCTGTGCTGGGAGGCTGACTTTCCGCTTGGGGGGTTATATAATGAAGAGGTCTGGTCTGACCCGCTCGGGGTGGGGGTATCTTTCTCAAGGGAGAGCTTCTCCTGCTGGGCTAATTCTTTGATTAGGTGAAAGTTCAGCTGAAACTGTTTGGGGTTGCCCTGTACCATTACTGTTCCAGACTTATAGAGATTCATATTAGCTGACTGAGTCCTCATTGTCTAGTATCCTGAGTTTCCACCCCTCGTTAACACCCCCTCTCTTAACAGTGGGGTAGTGTGCTAATATAGCACTGTGCCATGCCAGGGGATGGTTTGTGTGGAAGGTTGCTGATGTTCCCATTTTTATAATAGTCAGCAAAAAGTGTATCTTGATTTTCCATAAGGAGCTTAATTTTGTGATCTTTTCTTGCCTTTTTATTCTTTACATACACCGGGTACTGTGTTTTAATGACCTCTGAACAGCAGAAGGCAGCTTCTAAGGCCTCTCCATTTGGTTGGAGTAGACTGTTCGTCTCTCCTGCCATTGTTGGGCTAAAGGGCTTTGACACCTCTCACTTGACACGTCAGTGCTAATTGAAGTTGTATCCAGCTTAGCAGCCTTAATTTAGCATTCAGTCCTTATAAAGTAATGTAAAGTATTTTTCTTCTTGGCATTTGGAAATAAAATATGGCTTCAGACTAAACATTACTCACTCAGTTCCAGGTTGGACGGTGTCTTCAGGTTTCTGTTGTTTTCCAGAGCATTTGCTATATAACGTTGGAATAATAATCTTTGGTAGTTGTAAACCTTCCAGGTGTGTCACGTTTGTCGTATGGTGGAGGACCAAGGCGCAGCGTGATACGAATACATACTTCTATTTAATAAACGAAGAGACACACTAAACAGACTAATACAAAACAACAAAATGAACGTGAAGCTATAAATGACAAGTGCAGACACAGGCAACTTACATATAGACAATAACCCACAACCCACAATACAAAACAGGCTACCTAATATGGTTCCCAATCAGAGACAACGCAAAACACCTGTCTCTGATTGAGAACCATATCAGGCCAAATACATAGAAATAGACAAACCAGACATACAACATAGAATGCCCACTCAGATCACACCCTGACCAAACAAAACATAAAACATACAAAGCAAACTATGGTAGGGCGTGACAAGGTGATTCTGTAATTCCGTCCAAAATCAGGTTGTGGGTTTTGAGTTTTGATTTGGAGTGAAGGTTATGTTGTAGAGGGTAGTATCCTGTATACAGTTGAAGTCTGAAGTTTACATACACTTAGGTTGGAGTCATTACAACCTGTTTTTCAACCACTACACAAATTACTTGCTAAAAACTATAGTTTTGGACATCTAATTTGTGCATGACACAAGTAATTTTTCCAACAATTGTTTACAGACAGATTATTTCACTTATAATTCACTATCACAATTCCAGTGGGTCAGAAGTTTACATACATAAAGTTACCTGTGCCTTTAAACAGCTTGGAAAATTCCAGAAAATTATGTCATAGCTTTAGAAGTTTCAGATGGGCTAATTGACATCATTTGAGTAAATTGGAGGTGTACCTGTGGATGTATTTTAAGGCCTACCTTCAAACTCAGTGTGTCTTTGCTTGACATCATGGGAAAATCGAAAGAAATCAGCCAAGACCTCAGAAAAAAAAATATAGACCTCCACAAGTCTGGTTCATCCTTGGGAGCAATTTCCAAACGCCTTAAGGTACCATGTTCATCTGTACAAACAATAGTACACAAGTATAAACACCATGGGACCACACAGCCATCATACTGCTCAGGAAGGAGACGCATTCTGTCTCCTAGAGATTAATGTACTTTGCTGAAGAAAAGTGTGAATCAATCCCAGAACAACAGCAAAGGACCTTGTGAAGATGCTGGAGGAAACAGGTACAAAAGTATCTATATCCACAGTCAAACGAGTCCTATATCGACATAACCTGAAAGGCCTCTCAGGAAGGAAGAAGCCACTGCTTCAATACCACCATAAAAAAGCCAGACTACGGATTGCAACTGCACATGGGGACAAAGATCGTACTTTTTGGAGAAATGTCCTCTGGACTGATGAAACAAAAATAGAACTGTTTGGCCATAATGACCATCGTTATGTTTGGAGGAGAAAGGGGGATGCTTGCAAGCCGAAGAACACCATCCCACGGGGGTGGCAGCATCATGTTGTGGGGGTGCTTTGTTGCAGGAGGGACTGGTGCACTTCACAAAATAGATGGCATCTGAGGAAGGAGAATTATGTGGATATATTGAAGCAACATCTCAAGACATCAGTCAGGAAGTTAAACCTTGGTCGGAAATGGGTCTTCCAAATGGACAATGACCCCAAGCATAATTCCAACGTTGTGGCTAAATGTCTTAATAAGGACAACAAAGTCAAGGTATTGGAGTGGCCATCACAAGGCCCTGACCTCAATCCCATAGAACATTTGTGGGCAGAACTGAAGAAGCGTGTGCAAGCAAAGAGGCCTTGTAACGATTGTCGTCGGGAGAAGGAGAAGAGGACCAAGGTGCAGCGTAGTAACTGTCCATAATACTTTTAATAAATACGAACACTAGAACAAAAAAACAACACAGCGACAAACGAACGGTTCTGCAAGGTGCACTACACTAAACAGAAAACAACTACCCACAAACACATGTGGGAACAGGCTACCTAAGTATGGTTCTCAATCAGAGACAACGATTGACAGCTGCCTCTGATTGGGAACCATACCAGGCCAAACACATAGAAATACAAAACATAGAACAAAACATAGAATGCCCACCCCAACTCACGCCCTGACCAAACCAAAATAGAGACATAAACAAGGAACTAAGGTCAGGGCGTGACAGGCCTACAAACCTCACAAAGTTACACCAGCTTTGTCAGGAGGAATGGGCCAAAATTCTCCTCTCTCGTCTCCTATCTCCTCTCTCCGATCTCTCTCTCTCCTCTCTCCCCTCTCTCCTCACTCCTCTCTCCCGTCTCTCTCTCTCCTCTTTCCCCTCTCTCTCTCCTTTCTCCCCTCTCTCTCTCTTGCCCCCTCCTTCTCTCTCTGACTCTCGCTCTCCCTCTCTAACTCTCTCTTTCTCGCTCCATCTCTCTTTCTCTCTCTCTCTCTCTCTCGCTCCCTCTCTCTCTCTCTTTCTCTGTCTCTCTCTCTCTCGCTCCCTCTCTCTTTCTCTCTCTCTCCTCTCTCCCCTCTCTCTCTCTCTTGCTCCTTCCTTCTCTCTCACTCTCTCTCCCTCTCCCTCTCGCTCTGTCTCTCTCCCTCTCTCGCGCTGTCCCTCTCGCTCTCTCTCTCGCTCCCTCTCTCACTCTCTCTCTCTCCTGCTCTGTCTCTCTCTCTCTGTCGCTCCCTCTCTCTCTCTCTTCCTCTCCCTCCACCACTCTTGCCTCTCTCTCTCCTCACTCATCTCTCCCCTCTCTCCTCTCGCCCCTCTCTCTCTCTCCCTCTCTCTCTCTCTCTCTCGCTCCCTCTCTCGCTATCTTTCTCTCTCTCCATCTCCCTCTCTCACTCTGTCTCTGTCTCTTGCTCCCTCTCAATTAAATTAAATTTGCTTTATTGGCACAACGTAACAATGTACATATTGCCAAAGCTTACTTTGGATATTTACAATATGAAAATAATGAGAATCAAAATTGTCAACGGGACAACAGTAACAACAATAACCAAGGGTCAAAATAACCATACATTCAACAATAACAATAAGCATACAGTAGAGTACATGTGCAGGTTGATTGGTCTGTCAGACACAGTCCTTCAACTTATGACAGGCAGCAATGTAGTGCACTGCCAACCCACATCTCTCTGCGTCCTCCCCCAACAAGACGGGTAGCCTACTCTCATCAGAGAGGTCTTTACCTTGAATAACGGTTTCAAATTTGGGGAAATGACACTCTCTAATTGTTTTATATTTTTCACATTTTGTCAGGAAATGCAGCTCCATCTCAGGTTCTGCTGTTGTGCAGTGGTTGCACAGCCTTTCCTCTACAGGGAGCCAGGTTTTCCTGTGTCTACCCTTCTCAATGGCAAGGCCGTGCTGAGCCTGTACTTTGTCAAGGTTTTTCTAAGGTTTTGATCAGTAACGATGGTCAAATAGTTAGCCACGGTATACTGTTGATTTAGGGCCAGATAGCAATGCATTTTGCTTTGTGTTTGTGCTTGTGTTTCCCAATAAGCAATGTAGTTTTGTTTTGACTGTGTTGTAATTTGGTTTATTCTGATTGATTGGATGTTCTGGTCCTGGAGGCTTCAGTGTGTTAGTAGAACAGGTTTGTGAACTCAGCCCCAGGACCAGCTGGATGAGGGGAATATTTTCTTTGCTCAGCTCTTGGCATTGCAGGGCTTGGTAATGATATGAGAAGGGGTCACTGTGTTTTAGATGTTTCCAAAACTTAATTGCTCTTTTTTGAGTTTTTATTATTAGTGGATATTGGCCTAATTCTGCCCTGCATGCATTGTTTGTAGTTTTCCTCTGGACATGTAGGAGAATCTTACAGAACTCTGCATGCAGGGTTTCAATGGGGTGTTTGTCCCATTTGATTAAATCTTGTTTTGCAAGTGGACCACACACCTCGCTGACATAAAGTGCCTCTCTCTCTGTCTCGCCCCTCTCTCTCTCTCTATCTCTCTCTCCCTGTCTCTCCTATCTACTCTCTCCCCTCTCTCTCCTCTCTCTCTCCTCTCTCTCTCCTCTCTCTCTCCTCTCTCTCTCCTCTCTCCTCTTGACCCTCTCCCCTCTCTCTCCCCTCACTCCTCTCTCCCCCCTGTCTCTCTCTCCTCTGTCTTTCTCTCTCTGTCTCTGTGACTCTCTCTCCCCTCTCTCCCTCTCTCCCTCCTTTCCTCTCCCCCCTCTCTCTCGCTCTCTCTCTGTGTCTCTCTCTCCCTCTCTCGCTCTGTCTCTCTCTCTCTCTCTCCTCTCTCCCCTCTCCCCTCTCCCCTCTCTCCTCACTCCTCACTCCCCTCTCTCTCTCCCCTCTCCCCTCTCTCTCCTCTCCCCTCTCTCCCCTCTCTCTCTCTCACTCCCTCCCTCTCTCTCTCTCTCTCTCACTCCCTCCCTCTCTCTCTTTTGCTCTCTCTCTCTCTACACTCTCTCTCCTCTCTCCTCTCTCCCCCCTCTCTCTCTCTCACTCCCTCCTTCTCTCTCTTTTGCGCCCTCTCTCTCTCTCTCTCTCTCTCTCTCCCTCTCTCGCTCACTCTCTCCCTCTCCCTCTCTCGCTCTGTCTCTCTCTCTCTGTCTCTCCCCCCTCGCTCTCTCCTCTCTCCTCTCTCCCCTCTCTCTCTCCTCACTCTTCTCTCCCTTCTCTCTCTCCTCTCTCCTCTCTCCCCTCTTCTCTCTCCCCTCTCTCTCTCCCCTCTACCCTCTATCTCTCCTCTCTCCCCTCTCTCTTTCCTCTCCCCTCTCTCTCCCCTCTCTCTCTCCTCTGTCTTTCTCTCTCTAGGTTGTGCGTTTGTGAAGTTCTCTACTCACTCTGAAGCTCAGTCTGCCATCAGCTCCCTGCACGGGAGTCAGACCATGCCTGTGAGTAAAACACACACACACACTCACACACTCACACTCACACACACACACACACACACACACACACACACACACACACACACACACACACACACACACACACACACACACTAATCCATGTTATTTCTCTCCCCTCTAGGGAGCGTCATCCAGCCTGGTGGTGAAGTTTGCAGACACAGACAAGGAGAGAACCCTACGGCGCATGCAGCAGATGGCTGGACAGTTTGGCATGTTTAACCCCTCTGTCTCTCTACCCACGTTCACTAGCTACAGCAGCTACACACATGCCGTAAGCACACGCACACACACGCGCACACACACATACACACTCACCTACACGCCACCACACATACACGCACACACACGCACACATACAGACACACACGCACGCACGCACACACACACACACACACACACACACACACACACACACACACACACACACACACACACACACACACACACACACACACACACACACACACACACACACACACACACACACACACAATTTGGTATCTGTTGCTCTGACAGACCGATGCCTCACTAACAGGCTTCTCTCATCCCATTTCTCTCCTTTCTCTCTCTCCTTTCTTTCTCCTCCTCTCCATCTCCTCCCCTCATCAGTTGATGCAGCAACAGCAGGCTGCGGTGATGGCCGTGTCTCAGGGGGGCTACCTGGCCCCCAGCCTCTCCTTCCCCTCCGCCCAGCTCCACCAGGTGGGGGCGCTAACCATGAATGGCCTGCCGCCCAACCTCCTCAACTCCGTGTCAGGTCAGTCACGTAAGATAAATCAGCAACATTCATGATGAGTAGGGTTGGAGATCTGAAAATATGTGTTCTCCCCCAGAGCTAATGCCTAAAGCTTTAACTCTGTGGGCTAACACAGTTTGTAGGTGCTCAGATGACCTGTGTTCAATACCTGGTCAGTTACATAGGGGTCTTGTAAAATGTGTGATATCAGATTTCACTATGCGGTCCTGAGATCTATCGCTCTCTGACTGAGGGTAGTGTTACAATTCACCATTGATCCAACAGAGTCAGAAGAGTGTAACTCTGCACTGGATACACACTATAGGCAGCCTGACTTCGTATTCTCCTTTAGCTTAATGAACGAGCCACTTATGATCAATTCATTGCTCTAGAGAGCGTGTACACACCTGGTTTCTAGGTCTAAATCACTCTGGAAACCAGCAGACATGACCGTCTATAAACTATATCCAGGAAGATATATTTATTGTGATATAACCTATTCTACTCTGGTCTTCACATTCTACTCTCCCTGTCAGCACTGAGCTAAATAGGAGTCCTGTTTTATAGATCTGCTAAATTCATACTACTGTGTGGTAATCTATGTGGTCGATTAAAGTGTATAATGTATTATAGGCCATTAATGAACATATACTGTACACCTTCCAGCACATCTATCTCTGTATCACTTATTCTATCATCCTCTATCTCTGTATCACTTATTCTATCATACTCTATCTCTGTATCACTTTATTCTATCATCCTCTATCTCTGTATCACTTTATTCTAGCATCCTCTATCTCTGTATCACTATATTCTATCATCCTCTAACTCTGTATCACTTTATTCTATAATCCTCTATCTCTGTATCACTTTATTCTATAATCCCCTATCTCTGCATCACGTTATTCTATAATCCTATATCTCTGTATCACTTTATTATATAATCCTCTATCTCTGTATCACGTATTCTATCATCCTCTATCTCTGTATCACTTATTCTATCATCCTCTATCTCTGTATCACTTTATTCTATAATCATCTATCTCTGTATCACTTTATTCTATCATCCTCTATCTCTGTATCACCTTATTCTATCATCATCTATCTCTGTATCACTTATTCTATCGTCCTCTATCTCTATATCACGTTATTCTTTTATCCTCTATCTCTGTATCACTTATTATATCATCCTCTATCTCTGTATCACGTATTCTATCACCATATATCTCTGTATCACTTATTCTATCATCCGCTATCTCTGTATCACTTTATTCCATAAACCTCTATCTCTGTATCACTTTATTCTATAATCCTCTACCTCTGTATCAGTTATTATATCATCCTCTATCTCTGTATCACTTATTATATCATCCTCTATCTCTGTATCACTTATTCTATCATCCTCTATCTCTTTATCACTTATTCTATCATCATCTATCTCTGTATCACTTATTCTATTATCCTCTATCTCTGTATTACTTTATTATATCATCCTCTATCTCTGTATCACATTCTTCTATCATCCTCTATCTCTTTATCACTGTACTATATCATCCTCTATCTATGTTTCACTTTATTATATCATCCTCTATATATGTATCACTTTCTTCTATAATCCTCTTGTCACGGCTTTCCTCTTCCTCTTCATCCGAAGAGGAGGAGCAGGGATTAAACCAAAATGCAGCGTCTTGAGTTGACATAATTTATTTAAAGAAAAGACGAAAACACGAACTTCACTATAAACTAACAACACAACAAACGGAGTAGACAGACCTGTACGACGAACTTACATTAAACACGAAGAACGCATGAACAGGAAAACTGACTACATCAAAGAACGAACGTACAAACAAACCTAGACAGTCCCGTATGGTGCAACACACACTGACACAGGAAACAACCACCCACAAACAAACAGTGTGAAAACACCTACCTTAATATGACTCTCAATCAGAGGAAATGAAAAACACCTGCCTCTAATTGAGAGCCATATCAGGTACCCATTAACCAACATAGAAACAGAAAACATAGACTGCCCACCCAAACTCACGTCCTGACCAACTAACACATACAAAAACTAACAGAAAACAGGTCAGGAACGTGACATAACCCCCCCCTTAAGGTGCGAACTCCGGGCGCACCAGCACAAAGTTTAGGGGAGGGTCTGGGTGGGCATCTGACCACGGTGGTGGCTCAGGCTCTGGGCGAGGTCCCCATCCCACCATAGACAATCCCAGCTTACGTCTCCCCCTTAGAATGACCACCCTCATTATACACCCACTTAGGTTAAGGGGCAACACCAAGATAAAGGACAGCTCCGGGACGAGGTAGCTCAGGACAGAGAGGTAGCTCAGGACAGAGGGATAGCTCAGGATAGAGAGGTAGCTCAGGATAGAGAGGTAGCTCAGGATAGAGGGGCAACTCCGGACTGAAGGACAGCTCCGGACAGAGAGACAGCTCTGGACTGAGGGGCAGTTCTGGATAAATAGCCGCTCTGGGCTGAGGGGCAGCTCATGACTGGCTGACGGCTCTGGACGCTCATGGCTGGCTGACGGCTCTGGATGCTCATGGCTGGCTGACGGCTCTGGACGCTCATGGCTGGCTGACGGCTCTGGACGCTCATGGCTGGCTGACGGCTCTGGACGCTCATGGCTGGCTGACGGCTCTGGACGCTCATGGCTGGCTGACGGCTCTGGACGCTCATGGCTGGCTGACGGCTCTGGAAGATCCTGTCTGGTTTGCGGCTCTGGCAGATCCTGTCTGGTTGGCGGCTCTGGCAGATCCTGTCTGGTTGGCGGCTCTGGCAGATCCTGACTGACGAATGGCTCTAGCGGCTCCTGACTGACTAACGGCTCTGACGGCTCGGGACAGACGGGCGGCTCTAATAGCTCGGGACAGACGGATGGCTCAGACGGCGCTGGGGAGACGGATGGCTCAGACGGCGCTGGGGAGACGGATGGCTCAGACGGCGCTGGGGAGACGGATGGCTCAGATGGCGCTGAGGAGACGGATGGCTCAGACGGCGCTGCGGAGACGGATGGCTCAGACTGATCCTGTCTGGCGGAAGGCTTTGGCTGCTCCTGTCTGGCGGAAGGCTCTAGCGGCTCCTGTCTGGCGGAAGGCTCTAGCGGCTCCTGTCTGGCGGAAGGCTCTGTAGGCTCATGGCAGACGGGCGGCTTTGCAGGCTCATGGCAGACGGGCGGCTTTAAAGGCTCAATACAGACGGGCAGTTCATGCGGCGCTTGGCAGACGGACAGTTCAGGCGCCGTTGGGCAGACGGCAGACTCTGGCCGGCTGAGACGCACTGTAGGCCTGGTGCGTGGTGCCGGAACTGGAGGCACCGGACTGGAGACACGCACTTCAAGCCTAGTGCGGGGAGCAGGGACAGGGCACACTGGACTCTCAAAGCGTACTATTTGCCTGGTGCGTGGTACCGGCACTGGTGGCACCGGGCTGAGGGCACGCACATCAGGACGAGTACGGGGAGAAGGAACAGTGTGTACAGGGCTCTGGAGACGCACAGGTGGCTTAGTGCGTGGTGCCGGAACTGGAGGCACTGGGCTGGAGACACGCACCATAGGAAGAGTGCGTGGAGGAGGAACAGGGCTCTGAAAACGCACTGGAAGCCTGGTGCGTAGTGTAGGCACTGGTGGTACTGGGCTGGGGCGGGGAGGTAGCGCCGGTAATACCGGACCGTGAAAGCGTACTGGCTCCCTTGAGCATTGAGCCTGCCCAACCTTACCTGGTTGAATGCTCCCCGTCGCCCGACCAGTGCGAGGAGGTGGAATAACCCGCACCGGGCTATGTAGGCGAACCGGGGACACCATGCGTAAGGCTGGTGCCATGTATGCCGGCCCGAGGAGACGCACTGGAGACCAGACGCGTTGAGCCGGCATCATGGCACCTGGCTCAATGCCCAATCTAGCCCTACCAGTGCGGGGAGGTGGAATAACCCGCACCGGGCTATGAACACGTACAGGAGACACCGTGCGCTCTACTGCGTAACACGGCGTCTGCCCGTACTCCCGCTCTCCACGGTTAGCCTGGGAAGTGGGCGCAGGTCTCCTACCTGCCCTTGGCCCACTACCTCTTAGCCCCCCCCCCAAGACATTTTTGGGGTTTCTTCACGGGCTTCCTTGCTAGCCGCGTACCTTCATAAATCCGGTTTTGAGCTTCATTCTCCGGTTTCCAGCCACGTCTCCTAGCTGCCTCCTCATACCACCGCTGTTGGGCTCTCGCTGCCTCCATCTCCTCACGAGCGCGGCGATATTCCCCAATGTGCGCCCAGTGTCCTTTTCCCTCTAATACTTCCTCCCAAGTCCATGAGTCCTGATCTCTTGGCCGCTGCTCGAACTTGCGCTGCTTGGTTCTGGAGAGGTGGGTGGTTCTGTCACGGTGTTCCTCTTCCTCTTCATCCGAAGAGGAGGAGCAGGGATTAAACCAAAATGCAGCGTCTTGAGTTGACATAATTTATTTAAAGAAAAGACGAAAACACGAACTTCACTATAAACTAACAACACAACAAACGGAGTAGACAGACCTGTACGACGAACTTACATTAAACACGAAGAACGCATGAACAGGAAAACTGACTACATCAAAGAACGAACGTACAAACAAACCTAGACAGTCCCGTATGGTGCAACACACACTGACACAGGAAACAACCACCCACAAACAAACAGTGTGAAAACACCTACCTTAATATGACTCTCAATCAGAGGAAATGAAAAACACCTGCCTCTAATTGAGAGCCATATCAGGTACCCATTAACCAACATAGAAACAGAAAACATAGACTGCCCACCCAAACTCACGTCCTGACCAACTAACACATACAAAAACTAACAGAAAACAGGTCAGGAACGTGACACCTCTACCTCTGTATCACTTTATTCTATCATCCTCCATCTCTGTATCACTTTATTATATCATCCTCTATATATGTATCACTTTCTTCTATAATCCTCTACCTCTGTATCACTTTATTCTATCATCCTCTATCTCTGTATCACTTTCTTCTATCATCCCCTATCTCTGTATCACTTATTATATCATCCGCTATCTCTGTATCACTTTCTTCTATTATCCTCTATCTCTGTATCACTTATTCTATCATCCGCTATCACTGGATCACTTTATTCTATCATCCTCTATCTCTGTATCACTTATTCTATCATCCTCTATCTCTGTATCATTTTATTCTATCATCCTCTATCTCTGTATCACTTATTCTATCATCCGCTATCTCTGTATCACTTTATTCTATAATCCTCTATCTCTGTATCACTTTCTTATATCATCCTCTATCTCTGTATCACTTTAGTCTACCATTCTCCATCTCTGTATCACTTTATTATATAATCCTCTATCTCTGTATCACTTTATTATATCATCCTCTATCTCTGTATCACTTTATTCTATAATCCTCTATCTCTGTATCACTTTATTATATCATCCTCTATCTCTGTATCACTTATTCTATCATCCTCTATCTCTGTATCACTTTATTATATCATCCTCTATCTCTGTATCACTTTCTTCTATCACCCTCTGTCTCTGTATCACTTGAATCTATTATCCTCTATCTCTGTATCACTTATTCTATCATCCTCTATCTCTGTATCATTTTATTCTATCATCCTATATCTCTGTATCACTTATTCTATCATCCTCTATCTCTGTATCACTTTCTTCTATCACCCTCTGTCTCTGTATCACTTTAATCTATTATCCTCTATCTCTGTATCACTTATTCTATCATCCTCTATCTCTGTATCACTTTCTTCTATCACCCTCTGTCTCTGTATCACTTTAATCTATTATCCTCTATCTCTGTATCACTTATTCTATCATCCTCTATCTCTGTATCACTTATTCTATCATCCGCTATCTCTGTATCACTTTATTCTATAATCCTCTATCTCTGTATCACTTTCTAATATCATCCTCTATCTCTGTATCACTTTAGTCTACCATTCTCCATCTCTGTATCACTTTATTATATAATCCTCTATCTCTGTATCACTTTATTATATCATCCTCTATCTCTGTATCACTTTATTATACCATCCTCTATCTCTGTATCACTTTCTTCTATCACCCTCTGTCTCTGTATCACTTTAATCTATTATCCTCTATCTCTGTATCACTTATTCTATCATCCTCTATCTCTGTATCATTTCATTCTATCATCCTATATCTCTGTATCACTTATTCTATCATCGTCTATCTCTGTATCCCTTTATTATATCATCCTCTATCTCTGTATCACTTATTCTATCATCCTCTATCTCTGTATCACTTATTCTATCATCCTCTATCTCTGTATCACTTTATTCTATCATCATCTATCTCTGTATTACTTAATTCTATCACCCTCTATCTGTATCACTCTATTCTATCATCCTCTATCTCTGTAGTACTTTCTTTTATCATCCTCTATCTATGTATCGCTTTCTATCATTCTAACTCTCTGTATCTTTTTGTATCATTCTCTCTGTATCGCTTTCTTTCATTCTATCTCTCTGTATCGCTTTCTATCATTCTCCATCTCTGTATCGCTTTCTCTCATTCTCTATCTTTGTATCGCTTTCTCTCATTCTCTATCTTTGTATCGCTTTCTATCATTCTCTCTCTGTATCACTCTCTATCATTCTCTCTCTGTATCGCTCTCTATCATTCTCTATCTCTGTATCGCTTTCTCTCATTCTCTATCTTTGTATCGCTTTCTATCATTCTCTCTCTGTATCACTCTCTATCATTCTATCTCTGTTTTGCATTCTATCATTCTCTATCTCTGTATCGCTTTCTATCATTTACTCTCTCTGTATCGCTTTGCATCATTCTCTATCTCTGTATCGCTTTCTATCATTCTATCTCTCTGTATTGCTTTCTATCATTTACTTTCTCTGTATCGCTTTGTGTCATTCTCTTTCTCTTTAGCGCTGTGTATCATTCTCTTTGTCTGAATTGCTTTCTATAATTCTCTATCTCTCTATCACTTTCTATCATTCTGTATCTCTGTATCGCTTTCTATCATTCTCTCTCTCTGTATCGCTTTGTGTCATTCTCTCTCTCTGTATCTATCATCCACCATCTCTGTATCGCTTTCTATCATTCTCTCTCTTTATTATTTCTATCATTCTATCTCTCTGTATCGCTTTCTATCATTCTCTCTCTCTGTATTGCTTTCTATCATTATCTCTCTCTTTATTATTTCTATCATTCTATCTCTCTGTATCACTTTCTATCATTCTCTCTCTGTATTGCTTTCTATCATTCTCTCTCTCTGTATTGCTTTCTATCATTCTCTCTCTCTTTATTATTTCTATCATTCTATCTCTCTGTATCGCTTTCTATCATTCTCTATCTCTCTGTATCGCTTTCTATCATTCTCTCTCTCTGTATCGCTTTCTATCATTCTCTCTCTCTTCATTATTTCTATCATTCTATCTCTCTGTATCACTTTCTATCATTCTCTCTCTCTGTATTGCCTTCTATCATTCTCTCTCTCTTTATTTTTCTATCATTCTATCTCTCTGTATCACTTTCTATCATTCTTTCTCCCTGTATCACTTTCTATCATTCTCTATCTCTGTATTGCTTTCTATCATTCTCTCTCTCTGTATTGCTTTCTATCATTCTCTCTCTCTGTATTGCTTTCTATCATTCTCTCTCTCTTTATTATTTCTATCATTCTATCTCTCTATCGCTTTCTATCATTCTCTCTCTCTTTATTATTTCTATCATTCTATCTCTCTGTATCGCTTTCTATCATTCTCTCTCTCTGTATTGCTTTCTATCATTCTCTCTCTCTTTATTATTTCTATCATTCTATCTCTCTGTATCGCTTTCTATCATTCTCTCTCTCTGTATTGCTTTCTATCATTCTCTCTCTCTGTATTGCTTTCTATCATTCTCTCTCTCTGTATTGCTTTCTATCATTCTCTCTCTCTGTATCACTTTCTATCATTCAATGTCTCTGTCGCTATCTCCCTCTAATGTACTGTATTGCTTTCTCTCTCTCTCTTTCTCTCTGTCTTTTTCTCTGTCTTTCTCTCTGTCTCTGTATGTCTTTCTCTCTGTCTTTCTCTCTGTCTCTGTCTGTCTCTGTCTGTCTCTGTCTGTCTTTCTCTCTGTCTTTCTCTCTGTCTTTCTTTCTGTCTTTCTCTCTGTCTCTGTATGTCTGTCTCTCTGTCTTTCTCTCAGTCTCTGTCTCTGTCTTTTCCTCTCTCTGACACGCACGCATGAATGCACACACACACACACACACGCACACATACACACACACACACACACACACACACACACACACACACACACACACACACACACACACACACACACACACACACACACACACACACACACACACACACACACACACACCGCTAAAGGCTATCCGATCACAAATACAGTATTTGGGATGGCTACCCAGTACACACAGAATCATGCAAATTGGAGAAGGCCCTATGTCCCTCCCGAGGATGTATCAGTTTAGTGCAGACAAACATCCAGCCCATTTCACTGTGGGACAAAATCTTTATTTGTCGCAGTTGTAGACAAGACAGTGAGCAGGGAGAACAGTAAAATGCCTCTGCTGCTGCCTCAGTGAGTTGCATGTCATTGCATTGATATGCTGACATTGCAGAGTGATTTCATCACCTTGTGAGCTTTGAGAAGCCTGCTGTTACCCCCACACACACTTGTACACACACACACACACGCACGCACGCACGCACGCACACACACACACACACACACACACACACGCACGCACACACACACATAAATACACTGAGTGTAAAAAACATTAGGAACACCTTCCTAATATTGAGTCGCATACCGTTTTGCACTCAGAACAGCCTCAATTCGTCGGGACATGGACTCTACAAGGTGCCGTTGTCGTTCCACAGGGATGCTGGCCCATGTTGACTCCAATGCTTCCCACAGTTGTGTCAAGTTCGCTCAAATTTGGACTCATCAGACCAAAGGACAGATTTCCACCAGTCTAATGTCCATTGCTCATGCTCAAGTCTCTTCTTATTATTGGTGTCCTTTAGTAGTGGTTTCTTTACAGCAATTCAACCATGAAGGCCTGATTCACACAGTCTCCTCTGATCCGTTGATTTTGAGATGTGTCTGTTATTTGAACTCTGTGAAGCATTTATTTGGGCTGCAATCTGAGGCTGGTAACTCTAATGAACTTATCCTCTGCAGCAGAGGTAAGTTTGGGTCAGAGGTAAGTTTGGGTCAGAGGTAAGTTTGGGTCAGAGGTAAGTTTGGGTCAGAGGTAACTTTGAGTCAGAACGCAACCATAGTTTCACAAACAATACAGTTCTCTTCCAACCGCTTTGTACAAAACGTTACAGGTGTGTTGGTCCGATCTAGTCACAGTTTATCTGTTGCATACTGTTCAGTCCCATTGAATACTGACTGCATACAGTCCTTTCCTGTGGCGGTCCTCATGAGAGTCAGTTTCGTCATAGCGCTTGATGGTATTTGCGACTGCACTTCAAGAAACGTTAAAAGTTCTTGAAATTTTCCGTATTGACTGACCTTCATGTCTTAAAGTAATGATGGACTCTTTGCTTATTTAAGCTGTTCTTGCCATAATATGGACTTGGTCTTTTACCAAGTAGGACTGTCTTCTGTGTACCACACCTACATTGTCACAACACAACTGATTGGCTCAAACACATTAAGAAGGAAATAAATTCCACAAATAAACTTTTAACAAGGCACACCGGTTAATTGAAATACATTCCAGGTTACTACCTCGGGAAGCTGGTTGAGAGAATGCCAAGTGTGTGTAAAGCTGTCATTAAGGCAAAGGGTGGCTACTTTGAAGAATCTCATAAAATATATTTAGATTTGTTTAACACTTTTTTGGTTACTACATGATTCTATATGTGTTATTTCATAGTTTGCATGTCTTCGCTATTATTCTACAATGTAGAAAATAGTAAAAATAAGAAAAACCCTTGAATGAGTATGTGTGTCCAAACTTTTGACTGGTACTGTACTTCCATACCCCGTTCAAAGGCACTTCAATCTTTTGTCTTGCCCTTTCACAATCCATGTCTCAATTTTCTCAAGGCTTAAAAACCCTTCTTTAACCTGTCTTCTCCCCTTCATCTACACTGATTGAAGTGAGTTTAACAAGTGACATCAAAAAGGGATAATAGCTTTCACCTTGATATTCCTGGTCAGTCTATGTCATGGAAAGAGCAGGTGTTCTTAATGTGTTGTATACTCAGTGTACATGAGACTAACACACGCACACTCGCCCCCGGTCTCTCTGTCTCTCTATTCTCTCTCCCTCCTCTCTCCCATTTTCTCTCATACACATTGACTCTAATCTGTGTCTGGTGTAGTGATCATTTCTGTCTCTGGTGTAGTGATCATTTCTGTCTCTGGTGTAGTGATCATTTCTGTCTCCGGTGTAGTGATCATTTCTGTCTCTGGTGTAGTGATCATTTCTGTCTCTGGTGTAGTGATCATTTCTGTCTCAGGTGTAGTGATCATATCTGTCTCAGGTGTAGTGATCATTTCTGTCTCAGGTGTAGTGATCATTTCTGTCTCTGGTGTAGTGATCATTTCTGTCTCAGGTGTAGTGATCATTTCTGTCTCAGGTGTAGTGATCATTTCTGTCTCTGGTGTAGTGATCATATCTGTCTCCGGTGTAGTGATCATTTCTGTCTCTGGTGTAGTGATCATTTCTGTCTCTGGTGTAGTGATCATTTCTGTCTCTGGTGTAGTGATCATTTCTGTCTCAGGTGTAGTGATCATTTCTGTCTCAGGTGTAGTGATCATTTCTGTCTCAGGTGTAGTGATCATTTCTGTCTCTGGTGTAGTGATCATATCTGTCTCTGGTGTAGTGATCATATCTGTCTCTGGTGTAGTGATCATTTCTGTCTCTGGTGTAGTGATCATTTCTGTCTCTGGTGTAGTGATCATATCTGTCTCTGGTGTAATGATCATTTCTGTCTCTGGTGTGTGATCATTTCTGTCTCTGGTGTAGTGATCATTTCTGTCTCTGGTGTAGTGATCATTTCTCTCTCCGGTGTAGTGATCATATCTGTCTCTGGTGTAGTGATCATTTCTGTCTCTGGTGTAGTGATCATTTCTGTCTCTGGTGTAGTGATCATATCTGTCTCTGGTGTAGTGATCATTTCTGTCTCTGGTGTAGTGATCATATCTGTCTCTGGTGTAGTGATCATTTCTGTCTCTGGTGTAGTGATCATATCTGTCTCTGGTGTAATGATCATTTCTGTCTCTGGTGTGTGATCATTTCTCTCTCCGGTGTAGTGATCATATCTGTCTCTGGTGTAGTGATCATATCTCTCTCCGGTATAGTGATCATTTCTGTCTCCGGTGTAGTGAGTTTGTATTCCCCCCTTGCAGGTCTGAGCTCCCCTCCGTCCACCATGCCCTCCTCCCTGCCCAGTCTGGTGACCCCCATGATGAACGGGTATACGGGCCTCGCCCCCCAGGCTAACGTGCACCCTCTGGAGACCCTCTACACCAACGGCCTGCCCCCCTACTCCACCCAGAGCCCCACTGCTGCAGACACACTGCAACAAACCTTTACTGGGGTGCAGCAATACACAGGTGCAGTCCACTACACATCTCTGTTCTCGAATCCTGACCTTGATACATCCAGGTCTTCACCAGAGTCTGTTGAATGTGACTCATAAAGGACTAACTCAATACCCACTCTCTCTTTTCTTTTTCACTTCATCCCCCTTACTGCCTATCTATCTCTCTCTCCTCTCTCTCTCCCTTTCTCTCTCTCCTCTTTGTCCTCTCTCTCTCTTTTCTGTCTCTCTCTCTCTGTCTCGCACTTTCTTTGTCTCTCCGCTCTTTCTCTCCTCTCTTTCACTCTCTCTCCTCTTTGTCCTTTCTTTCTCTATCTCTTTCTCTCTCTGTCTTTCCTCTATCTCTTTCTCTCTCTTTCCTCTCTCTCTCTCCCTCTCTCTCTCTCTCTTTGCATGCTGGGAGTGTTTGGGAATTGTATGAGCGAAGGAGCGCGTGTGTTGTGTAGAGTTAGATATTCAGAATTCTTTCTTTCGGTTTTTTCTTTCTTGGTGGCATTCTTTGGTTTCTTCTGTGCATGATTAAGATTATTATATACTTTTTTTTTGGTGTGGTAGAATTAAGTATTTGGGTTTTTTCGTATCGAAATTACCTTGATTTTGGCGGGGATGGCTTCCAGAATTGGAATGCCGTCCCTGTCACTTCGGCACGGCTTTAGGTGTGTTACTGAAGCTACTGTCACGGTGGAGGAGTTTCTGGTCGCCGTAGGAGAGAAGGTAGGATACGATAATGTTGCTTATGCGTCACGGATGAATAAAGCGATGGTGGTATTTCTTAAGGAAGAGCGCCTTGTTGATCGTATGGTTGAGCAGGGCGTACTTCTTAAGGGAATGTTTATTCAAGTTACCCCGCTTTTTTCTCCGTCAACAAGGGTAACTATTTCAAATGTACCACCGTTTATTCCAAATGAGCTATTGGAGCGCGAGTTATTGCGCTTTGGGAAGTTTGCAAGCTCAATTAAGGTTGTTCCGTTGGGTTGCAAACACCCGGCGTTGAAACAGGTTATGTCGTTTCGGCGACAGGTGTTTATGTTTTTGGACTCACTGGAGCAGACTTTAGAGATATCGTTTAAAGTCAAGTATGACAATAGAATGTATATGGCGTATGCTAGTACGGGTAGTCAACGGTGTTTTGAGTGTGGGGATGTTGGCCATAAGCGACATGCTTGCCCGAAAAGGGAGAAGGCAGAGGGAGGGGCGCAGGTGGTCACCGTAACGCCTGGGCCCACTGATGTAGGGAGAGGTGGGCTGACAGTGGTTGAGCAGCCACAAGCACCTGTTGCCGAGGAACAAGTTATCCGTGTTGAGGCCACGAGTTTGCAACTTGTATTAGAGGGAGATGTTATGCAGCGGAAAAATATTGTTGTAGAAGGTAAGGATGGATCTGAAGAGCCAGTTCCTCAGACTGGTGAGGAGGTGCCCAGTACGAGTACTGGGGCACAGGAGGGGGTTCATATGGAGTTCATCTCCCAGGTAGTGGAGGAGATGCCCACTACGAGTAATGGAGTACAGGAGGGGGTTCATGTGGTGCTAATCTCCCAGGTAGTGGAGGAGATGCCCACGACGAGTAATGGAGTACAGGAGGGGGTTCATGTGGAGCTAATCTCCCAGGTAGTGGAGGAGATGCCCACTACGAGTAATGGAGTACAGGAGGGGGTTCATGTGGAGCTAGACTCCAAGGGAGTGGAGGAGATGCCCACTACGAGTAATGGAGTACAGGAGGGGTTTCATGTGGAGCTAGGCTCCCAGGTAGTAGAGGAGATGCCCACTACGAGTAATGGGGTACAGGAGGGGGTTCATGTGGAGCTGGGCTCTCATGTAGTGGAGGAGATGCCCACCACGGGTAATGGGTTTCAGGTGGGGCTAGTCTCCCAGGTAGTGGAGGAGATGCCTGGTACGAGTGATGGGGTGCAAGTGGGGAGTGTTGAAAGGGATGTGGTAGAGGGGAGTCAGTGGTCTATGGCCTCAGCTGAGGAGGATCAGGAGAAGGATATGGATATCTCTTCTGATATGACAGCAGCTGGTGAGGACTCAATTTATGATCTAGAGGAGGTAAATGGGTTTCTGGATCAGACTTTTGGGAAATCTGTCAAATTGGCAGAATATTTTGATGTTGATAAGTTTGTGAGGTCAGCTGTGATGTTACAGAAGACGGTGGGGTTAGACCAGTTGAGTGAGAAGAAGCGGTTTCGCTTGAGGAAATTTGTTACTGCTGTTACAGCAGCAAAAGGTGGTGGGAAACGTGGTCAGGTTAATAAGAAAAAATTTAAATAATGATGATGATCATGCTTCATAGGGTGTCTTCTTTCTCTTTGGTTTCTCTGTGGTATCTTCTGCTTTTCCTTTCTCTTTTCTACATGGAGGTACTAAGGGTAGGCTCTCTCAATATTAATGGGGGAAGGGACAGGAATAAGAGGGCTTGGGTATTAGAAGAAATAAAACAGAAAAGGCTTAATGTAGTTTTCCTACAGGAGACACATAGTGATGAGGATAATGAGGTTGACTGGGGAATGTGGTGGGAGGGGCAGCATATACTCAGTCATGGTACTAATTTCAGTGCTGGGGTGGCCATCTTGTTTTCCTCAGGTTTAGGGGTGACTGTGATATCTACAACAGAGATTGTCAAGGGTCGGGTTCTATTGGTCAAGGTGGATGTTATGGGGTTTTTGTTTGTTTTTTTGAATGTTTATGCTCCTAATGAGGGTACAGAGCGTCTTGTTGTGTTTGATAAAATAAAAGAAACCTTAAGACAGTGTGACCAAGAGGGGTGTATGGTTTTAGGGGGGGACTGGAACTGTACTGTGGATTTTACTGTTGATCGCAACGCTGAAGAACCTCACCTGCGGTCAGCCACTTTCCTGTCTGGCCTATTAACTGAGTTAGAGCTTTCTGATGTGTGGAGAGTAAGGAATGCAAAAGTTAGGCAATACACATGGTTGAAAGTGAATGAAGGTCGTGTCAGTGCAGCAAGGTTAGATAGGTTGTACGTATCTGATCAATACTGTAGTAGGGTTGGAAGGTGTGCCATTACTCCTGTGGGTTTCTCTGATCATCACATTATAACTGTTGATATTCACTTGTCCTGTCCACGAAGGTCATCACCTTACTGGTATTTTAATGTTAAATTGTTACATGATGTCAAGTTTTGTGAAAGGTTTTTGTTGTTTTGGGAAAAATGGAGGGTTACAAAAGGGAATTTTGAGTCCTTGAGACAATGGTGGGATGTTGGGAAGGCCCAAATACGAGTATTTTGTCAACAGTATACTGCTTTGTCTCAAATTGAAGTTAAAGAGACTATCAATGCCCTTGAACAGGACATCAAATCAATTGAATTGAAGCTGCTCACTCAGAATGACCCTGGACTAGTCATGAACTTACAGGACAAGAGACATGAACTGAGGTCGTTTCTGCATGAAAGAGTGAAAGGTGCCTTGATTAGGTCTCGTTTCGCTTCCCTCAAGGATATGGATGCTCCTAGTGCCTTTTTTTTAAACCTTGGACAGTCAAAATTACAACGTAAACAGATGGTCTGCCTTCGTCTCGCTGATGGGAAGGTGACCACGGATGACAGTGAAATGCGTCAACATGCCGTGGATTTCTACTCTGCCCTCTATAAGGCGGAGGATTGTGACTCTCTGTGTACTGAACAGTTGTTACATGGTCTTCCTAAATTGGGACCTGAACAGAGAGTCGCATTGGACTCTGACATTACACTGCAAGAGCTGTCCACAGCAGTTATGCAGCTCTCAACAGGCCGAGCCCCTGGCATTGATGGTTTACCATCTGAGTTCTATAAGCACTTTTGGGGGTCTATTGGGGAGGATTTTTATGAAGTGGTGTGTGAATCTTTTCATGAGGGTTCTCTTCCGGTATCCTGTCAACGTGCGGTGCTTTCACTGTTGCCAAAAAAGGGGGATTTGGCTCTCATAAAAAATTGGAGACCTGTTGCTTTGCTGTGTGCAGAATATAAAATAGTTTCAAAATGTCTCTCAAACAGGTTGAAAGAGTATCTGGGATTGTTGGTCCACAAGGACCAGTCCTACTGTGTACCTGATCGCTCAATTGTTGACAATTTGTTTCTGATAAGAGATGTTCTAGACATTTGTAAACTGTCTGATGTAAATGTGGGTTTACTTTCTTTGGATCAGGAGAAGGCTTTTGACCGAGTGGACCACCAGTATTTGTTCAAAACGATGAAAGCCTTTGGGTTTGGGGATGTTTTTTTGTCTTGGATGAATTTACTGTATGCTGGGGCCTCGTGTATGGTGAAGGTGGGGGGTGGTTTGAGTTGCCCCATCCCTGTCCAAAGGGGTATCAGGCAGGGATGCCCAATTTCAGGGCAGTTATATAGTCTGGCGATTGAACCAATGCTTTGTTTTTTAAGAGCGAAGCTTACTGGTTTCTCTGTGCCAGGTGTAATGAAGGGTCCCACGATAGCACTGTCTGCGTATGCAGATGATGTGACAGTTTTTATTACAGGGGCTGAGGATGTTAAGGTTCTCTCAGACGCTTTAATGGTGTATGAGGGTGCCTCCTCAGCTAGAGTCAATTGGGGAAAGAGTGAAGCGCTGTGGGCAGGTCAGCTTCAGATAGGGTCCGCTCCACGGTTACCAGGGGGGCTTCAGTGGGGCAGAGATGGGATGAAGACATTGGGTGTTTTTCTAGGCTCTGATGTCTTTCAGAAAAAGAACTGGGAGGGTGTAGTGGAGAAAGTGTGTGCCAGACTGTCAAGATGGAAATGGGTGCTACCCCAGTTGTCTTATAGGGGAAGGGTACTGGTAATTAATAATCTTGCTGCTTCTACCCTGTGGCACAGACTAATGATTTTGCAGCCACCAAAGGGTCTGATACAAGAGCTTCAGAGGACCCTTGTCAATTTCTTCTGGTCTGGACAACACTGGATCAAAGCTGCAGCTTTGTACCTGCCACTGCACGAGGGGGGGCAAGGCCTGGTGGACATTTCCTCTAGGATCATGGCTTTCCGGCTTCAAGCAGCCCAGAGACTGTTGTACAGTGACGGTTCTAGCTGGGTTGACACAGCCTACGCACTGATGAGGAGAGCAGGCTGTTTGGGCTTAGACAAGCACCTTTTCCTCTTAAAGCTGGGGGGGGGTGAGTTGAATGGCCTGACTCCATTCTATGAGTCTGTTATGCAGGCTTGGAGGGTTCTGGTCAAGTCCCGTAAGGCCGGCACGCTACCAGGGATGTGGCTTTTTGAAGAGCCTCTTTTTTATAACACTGCCATCCAGTCCAGTGCTCTGGGTTCAGCCAGCCTGCGTTCATGCCTGTTAGGTGTCGGGTGCACCAAGCTGGGTCATCTGATGCAGAGCAGGAGCAGATCGTTGGAGGAGCTGGGAGAAAGAGCGGGGATCCGATCATCTCGCCTACTGAGGAAGGTCGTCGCTGAGGTCTGTGACTCCTTGCCAGTTCTTCATCGTCAGTATGTGACTAACATTTCCAATTCTGATCGGTGGAAGGAGGGTCTGGATTATGTGTTCCCTGCACTGATTGTTAGTGCTGCGGTGGGGGCATTCGAGGAGGACGTGGGGATGCTGCTTTCCTTCGATACCCCGGAGCTGGGAGATTTCAAGGAGGTGGGAAAGAAGGCCATGTACAGAATATGTGTAAAGGTGTCCCATGCCTCTTCCCTGGAAGGGGTAAAATCGACGAGGTGGGCGGGTGTGCTTGGTCCAGGTGCTTCCCCAAAAGGCTGTTGGCGATCATTATACAAACTGCCGATTGATAAGAGGACAGCTGACCTCCAATGGAGGATCATACATGGAGCTATAGCCACCAACATGCATCTGGTACATCTGGACCCTACTGTTGAGGAAGGGTGTCCATTCTGTGCAGAGTCTGAAAGTCTGGCACACCTGTTTTTACTGTGTCCCAGGTTGGTCGGGATGATTGACCTGATCACTGACTGGTTCTCAACGTTGGGAGAGGTTTTCTCTTCCCAACTGTATATATTTGGGCCAAAGTACAGGTTCAGGCAAAAGGGTGTCGTTGTGTTGCTTAATTTTGTATTAGGGGCAGCAAAATTAGCGATATGGAAGACCCGAAAGAACAGTATTCGGGAACAGGGGTCTGTGGATGTGGTGGGAATGCTGGAGGGAATGGTGGCAGCGAGACTAAGGGTTGAGTTTGCCTATTATAAACTTGTCAACAATATTGATCTGTTTTTGAGTATATGGGGTATTCAGAGGCTGTTGTGTTTAGTTACTGTGGAGGAGGTGTTGGAGTTGTGTTTTTAATTGATGTGTAACTGTGGTTTTGTATGAGTATTTATTGTGTGGTGGGCTCCCAGACCCAATAAAGAATATTTAAAACTCAAAAAAAACTCTCTCTGTCTCCCTGCTCTCCTCTCTCTCTCCCTCTCTCTCTGTCTCTCCTCTCTCTCTCTTTCTCTTGTCTCTCTCTCTTTCTCTCCTCCTCTCTCTCTCTCCCTCTTTTCTTTCTTCTCCTTCCTCCCTTTCCTCTCTGTAGCCATCTACCCAGCGGCTACACTGACACCTGTAGGTCAGTCTCTGGCACAGCACCCTCAGGTCATTGGCCAACAACAGAGGGAAGGTGAGGGTGAGTAACTATATTTACTAATTATTCATCATCATCATTATCAACAACATCATGAGTATCAAGTTTCAAAGTTTATTTGTCACATGCACAAGATATAGCAGGTATAAAAGAGTACAGTGAAATGCTTACTTACAAGCTCTTTCCCGACAATGCAGTATTCACTATCAATGTGAGAGGAAATCATTTAAAGTACTAATACAAAGTACTAATATAATGTACTAATACAAAGTACTAATATAATGTACTAATATAATGTACTGATACAAAGTACTAATACAAAGTACTAATATAATGTACTAATATAATGTACTGATATAAAGTACGAATATAATGTACTAATATAATGTACTGATATAAAGTACTAATACAAAGTACTAATATAATGTACTAATATAATGTACTGATATAAAGTACTAATATAAGGTACTAATATAATGTACTAATACAAAGTACTAATATAAGGTACTAATATGAAGTAAGAAGACGAGAAGTACCAACAAAAAAAAAGATATATACAGGATCATTGCCAGTTCCATAATTACAATGTGCAGCAACCTTAGTGGTGATCATCATGATTTTGTGTGTTAAAAATATACTGTACCATCATGATACTAGGGTCAGTGCCTCTAACAGTGTTTGTGTGTGTGTGTGTGTGTGTGTGTGTGTGTGTGTGTGTGTGTGTGTGTGTGTGTGTGTGTGTGTGTGTGTGTGTGTGTGTGTGTGTGTGTGTGTGTGTGTGTGTGTGTGTATCCATGCACGTGTGTGTTCCAGGACCAGAGGGCTGTAATCTGTTCATCTACCACCTGCCCCAGGAGTTTGGGGATAACGAGCTGATGCAGATGTTCCTGCCTTTCGGAAATGTCATCTCCTCCAAGGTATTCATGGACAGAGCCACCAATCAGAGCAAATGTTTTGGTGAGTGACAAATGTTTCTAACCAAACACAACCAGCGCCTAGGTGATTGACGCTACCACCAACCATTCAGAGATTCTTTCTGTGTCTGTATGTATGCAGGCTTTGTGAGCTTTGATAACCCGGGCAGTGCCCAGGCTGCCATCCAGGCCATGAATGGTTTCCAGATCGGCATGAAGAGACTAAAGGTGCAGCTGAAACGTCCCAAAGACGCCAGCCGTCCCTACTGACACCCCCCAGCATAGGTAAAACCTGTGTCTACTATTATAGATAATATAATGAAGTTATTAGTGTTTTTATCAATGCTGTTTCACCCTGATTTTAGCTGTCTATGTTGATCAAAAACTGTATAACAAAGTTACACTTCACACTAATGTGTCCCGAGTCAGATTCTAGCACTTCTCTTTCCATCTCTCCCAATCCCCCTCTCTCTCTCTCATTATCGGTATTTCTCTCACTCTCTCCCTTCCTTCCGCTTCCCCCCTCTTCCTTTCTCTTCCTCTCACTCTCTCCCCCTTCCCACCCCTCTCTCACCCCCCATAGGTTTAAACAGAAGAATGGAGGACGTCTTTGATGGAATAAGACATTTCATGAAGGAACAAACTCAAAAGTTATTCTGTTTTTAAAACAATGGGAAATAGACTTCATATGGGAGTTGGGAAGAGATATGCTTTCATCTTCAATATATCTGGCTGGGAGAGGACAGGACTCGCAGCTCTGCAGCAGTGAAAGTTTGGTATTACAGACAGAGAGCAACGGGATAGAACAAGACTTTAAAAAAAACATTATTTTTTTGTTGTTGATACAAACAGAAACAACTTTGAACAATTCAGCATCTTTGGAGACTTGGTAGTGAAGAAGAACACCACAAGCAGACTAACAAGCAATGCTAAAAAGGATATGGATTTCTGATAGACTCAAAGAGCATAGTGAACAAGAGACTTCAGGTTTTTCCTACCATGTAATGAACGAATAAGGGTTCAAACTTGATCTGAGGATGCCCAGTATATCTGGGAAGAGATTATTTCAATTTTTCTTTCTTTCTCTCTTTCTCTCTCCCCTCTTTATCCTTTCTCTGTGAGTCCCAAGCTTGCAACTTTCTCAAGTTTCCATAGCAACCAAGCGAACTGCACCCCCTTGGGATCGGAGGACCAAATGTTTTTCTCTTTCTCTTTAATAGTCATGTACAAAATACTAACAATCATAATACAATAACAGTATACTGCTTAGTTTAGTGCAAACTAACATTCAAAAATAATTGAAATGCAGTATTCTACTGTAGTTTAATACATAACAGTGACAGAAAGGTTCTTTAGGTCAGCATTGGATAATTCACCATCAGTGTACAGCTGACTACTAAGCAGTGTGTAAATGTGAAATTGGATCATGTAGCAGTCAGTTGGAGAGGTTAGTGAGGGAGAATGTTGCCGCAAGCTCTTTCTGTGGGCTGGAATACATAATGGAGCAGTTGTTTTGTTGAAAACCACCTCTTATCATCTGTTTACTGATACACTTCATCTTTGGGCACTCAGTTTGACCCTTGAACTATTTGAGTTCTGTCTCCCTCTGCGCAGCAACCACTCTGAGCCTCTGTTCTATTCAAAGATGCCCATAGGTACAGATCTAGGATCAGCTCACTTTACCTGAATTTTAACCTTAAAGCTGGAATCCGTTGTGGTGAAATTGCCCTCGTCCGTTTGCAATATTACAACAACAAACACGTTACTTCAAACAATGAAGTAACGTGTTTTTCCCCTCTGACATAATTGCATGCACTATTCTGCCTATAGAGAATTGGATCACATTTCGCTTCAGAAGCTAACTGCAGGTCTCGGGTCAGGGATTAAAAAAACGGTGTCAGGTGTGCCACAGAATGACTAATAGAATAGAATGACTAATACTATACTGTACATGTATCGTGTAATGTTATTGGAGTTTATCTAATACATAAAGTATATGTAATCCATAGAAACTTTTCATAGGAACTGATCTTAGGTCAGTTTTCTGGTTTAGGTGCTTAATGGTTTAAGTTAGGATTTAGGGAGGGACAGCTGATCCAAGATCTGTGTGTTCACTTTGTTTAGCCAGTAGATGTCATGCATCTTCCTGGTTAGGTCACATTCTCATGAAAAACTCCTCCCCCTTACAGTAGCACAGAAAACACTAGTATGGCACAAGTTAGAAGTTGTTTATTGCACAAGCTATTTTATCATTGTATAACAGGGGTGTCAAACTCATTTTGCGATGGGGCCACATTCAGTCTTCAACGAGATCCGGAGGGCCGCAGTGAAAATTGCTTGTATTTCCTCGCCGTCTAAATTTGCAATAAATTGTCCTCTATCCATCGTTTTTTGAATTTGCGTTGCTCCCTGACTATCTAGCATTCATTTGGGTGATTATTAGCTAGCTGGGCAAAGTATATTGAGTTTGTTTTCCTACACACAAAAAAAATAGATATATATTATTTTTGACTCAAACCACTCACACGCCAGATTGGACCAGCTCATGGGCCGGATCCGCCCGCAGGCCATATGTTTGACATCCCTGGACTACACAAACTCGGGAAAAGCAGGTCTGGTTAAATCCGGACAGTAAACTGTCAGGGGAGGTGTCATCAACAGCAGCACAGAGAGATGCAGAGTTAGAGTAGAAAGCCGTTCGATCCAATTGAGTCTGACACCGTCCGACAACCATTACATTTTAGCAGGTGTCTGCCGTCCCCTCTCGCTTGCATTTGGGTGAATGTTTTATTTAGTTTGGAGAGACAGAGAGCGCAGACACTACTTTATTGGGAGAAAACATAAAATTGTCTTTTAAAGGGCTATACAAGGTCCAATTGTGAGCACTAGTCATTCATTGTGCTGTGTAGGACAGGTTGAGAACATTGTCACAGTACCTCCCTCAGGGAACACTAGAAACCGACAGAGGAACATAAAAAAACACTCTAGAATGCACCGGTGACTATTCTAAGAGACACTAAAATGCACCGGTGACAATTCCAAGAGACACTCTAGAATGCAGTTGTGACAATTCCAAGAGACACTCTAGAATGCAGTGGTGACGATTCCAAGAGACACTCTAGAATGCAGTTGTGACAATTCCAAGAGACACTCTAGAATGCAGTGGTGACGATTCCAAGAGACACTCTAGAATGCAGTTGTGACAATTCCAAGAGACACTCTAGAATGCAGTGGTGACGATTCCAAGAGACACTCTAGAATGCAGTTGTGACAATTCCAAGAGACACTCTAGAATGCAGTGGTGACAATTCCAAGAGACACTCTAGAATGCAGTGGTGACGATTCCAAGAGACACTCTAGAATGCAGTGGTGACGATTCCAAGAGACACTCTAGAATGCAGTGGTGACGATTCCAAGAGACACTCTAGAATGCAGTGGTGACGATTCCAAGAGACACTCTAGAATGCAGTGGTGACAATTCCAAGAGACACTCTAGAATGCAGTGGTGACAATTCCAAGAGACACTCTAGAATGCAGTGGTGACAATTCCAAGAGACACTTTAGAATGCAGTGGTGACAATTCCAAGAGACACTCTAGAATGCAGTGTTGACAATTCCAAGAGACACTCTAGAATGCAGTGGTGACAATTCCAAGAGACACTCTAGAATGCAGTGGTGACAATTCCAAGAGACACTCTAGAATGCAGTGGGTGAGGGAGGGAGGGTTTCTCTTTTTTTCTTTAATTTGTGGTCATCATCACATCTTCAAGAGTGAACCATATTTTCACTAACTCCTAGTGAATGTTACTGCCTATTTTACTTACAGACAATTCCTGACCCAATATCCCCTGAGATACACAGAATAGCACGTTTCACGGAACATTCCTAATGGTACACTGAACATGGCTACTGCTATTAAATATCACTGACTATTGCTGTGAGTTGGAATGTCCCCTCCACTTCTATCCTATATGGTGAGCACTGTCTGTCAACCATGCTGTGAGGCTGGACATAAGGACCAACATAGAATTAATTTGTTTGTCATCTTGTAATAGCAGAAGATATTATCAATCATATCATAAGTGAAGTTGCCAAATAATGTTTAATCTATCTATGAATTCTAATATGTAAATGTAATTATCTTGTAACATTCCAGGCCAGTTGGCAGCTGAGAGATAAATATGAAGTAGCTATTTTAGTTTTATCGATATTAGTTTATTCACTGTGCACAGAATCATAAACCAACTGGACATGTGGGTATACCAATGAATATTTATATTCAAGATGTGTATTATACATTGATTTATTTTCATGGGTTTTAATCATTGTCAAGATATAGCTTACTTCTTATTAGCTGCCAGCCTTGTATTCTCTTGTATCTGCATGTGGTTTCCTCACAGAGATGTATTCAAAGGAAGAAACGGGACGTTTTGTTTAGAGCCAAGGGTCAACTCCACTTCAATCGCTTGTCAGTTGAACTGGACAATATAATTTCTCTATAGGACAGAAGTTAAATTCCTATATTGACTGTTAAGACAACCCTGTCAGCTTTAATGATGCATGCCTCTGTGTAAACTGTGAAAAGTTTACTGACCAGCAGCCTCTCAACACTGTTAGCAGCGTAGTAATATAATTATTAGGGGGAGCAGTCAAATTGCTTTGGTCTGAGGGTCAAAAACCCTTCTAGGAATTATATTTCTATGGTAAGCAGAGCTTGGCCTGCGACTGATGCTGGAAGAAAGTCCGTCTTGATGTTTGATCCAGATCCTGAGGTAATAGCAGTAGTCCTAGTTGCACTAAGAGACAATCAGTGCACTACAGTAACTTGACAGGTCATTTGACCTTTGCTCATCCTATAAATATAAAGCAGTATCCTGGAGGCTAAATTAATGCTATTGTTGGTTGGAAATCTATGTGTATATTTCTATGTTTTATTCAGGTTCTGGGGTTATATGCTTTTCGGGGGTTGGGGTATATAAAGATAGTTTACTGTGCTTTTTCTATATGCGTTTATTAACTACCTGAATGAAGCCATGTTACTTTCAATCAAATGACTACTTGTATACTTAGCATTCCTACTGCACTACCTCTACAAGGTGATGTGTATATAAAAAAACAAGACTTCTATTTTCATTTGAAGATTTATTATGAGTTTTTGTGTGTTTACTGCCAAAATCCACCTACATCCATCCTTACTGCTCAACTGGAGGCTTGGGGATTTGGACGATAAGGTGACTTGGATAATGGGAGGGAGTGGGAGGGGGGGTCATGCCATTCTCATGAATGAGACTGTATGATACTGTACTGTGTTTTGAATGCCATGGGAAAGGAGAATATAGCTTGATGTAAATGAGGAAATCTGTTTAATTCCATAATAGTCAGCACACAAATCTTTTCAGGTAATGGGGCGATGGTTGGGGGATTGATAGAGAGGGGTAGGGGTGATAGTGGAGATAGTGGTGGTGGCTGGGGTTGGCATTTGAAGATTGTGTCTTACTTCAGCAGTTTCTTAGCACAATATACAAAATGTATAGATGATTGAGAGATGGGGATTAGGAGAGTTGTGGGTAATGCCGAGGAGAGAAGAAGGGGACATGATGATGTCTTTGAAACCACAGCTCTCTTATACTGCTCATGTCTCTCTTATACTTGCTGCTTTGACAATTATAATGTTCATACGCTTTAATTTATTTGCTTATTTATTAGGTCCTATTTATTACTTTTCCTTGTATTTATTATTTTGATTTCCTGTTTTTTTTCTTCAGATATGAATGATACAGAATGCTTACTGGGGCTTTTTCTCTCTGTACTTTTTCAATTTTACAATAAAATATTCTAATAGTACCGTAACATCTCATCATCCTGTCTCCAGTGATTCTTAACCCCAGCAGTGAATAAATATGTGTTTTTGCTGCCCTCTGCTGTTTGCTATCTACCAGTTTAAGTAGCCTATGGTAACAGCCAACAACATACACTGAGCTTGATAAACATTAGGAACACCTGCTCTTTCCATGACATAGACTGACCAGGTGAATCCAGGTGAAAGCTATGATCCCTTATTGATGTCACTTGTTAAATCCACTTCAGTCAGTGTAGATGAAGGGGATGAGACAGAGTAAATAAAGACGTTTAAGCCTTGAGACACAGATAATGTATGTGTACTATTCAGAGGGTGAATGGGCAAGACAAAAGATTGAAGTGCCTTTGAACGGGGTATGGTAGTAGGTGCCAAACACACCGGTTTGAGTGTGTCAAGAACTGCAACGCTGCTGGGTTTTTCACGCTGAACAGTTTTCATGTGTTTCAAGAATGGTCCACCACCCAAAAGCCATCTAGCCAACTTGACACAACTGTGGAAAGCATTGGAGTCAACATAGGCCAGCATTCCTGTGGAACGCGTTCGACACCTTGGTAAAGTCCATTCCCTGACAAATTGAGGCTGTTCTAGCGCTCCTAATGTTTGTAAATTCAGTGTATATATGCCATATATCCACCGTTATTTGATTTCAATAGACTATAGTGCCGCCTATGGATCTAGTACTCACACATCATTCAATGAAGAAACAAGCTATGCCACAATGCTGCATAGATTGATGGTATTTTAAAAACAGTATTTGCATGTCATGCTTATTGAAAAATATATATTATTTGGGATTTGGGAATGATCTGTAGGGGCCTAGTATTTGTGAAGGGGTCCTCACCCACATAGGCCTACTTCCAATATCAATTCAGCACCTTGGACAGCACCTAATTAGCTACTCTCACCGGGCATAGTTGACAGACAGCACAAGACAGACTATATTCTCGAATTAAAAGTATTTTTGTATCAGTGTAGATGTGAGAGATATGTTTCGTCTAAAAGGTAGACGACAGAAATACAGAACCATTAATATTTATTTTGTAAAATAAAAAGTGATGCCCCTCGTTTCGAGTTTTAGGGTGAGCCTGCTCTTTGTGTTTCGGGGTTTTTGGGGATTGTAGTTTAAATACGTTTACAAAGAAGCTACTTATTCATTCTAGTGAACGAGAAACACGTTCGCCTAAAAACTGCACTTCCCGTTTTAAACCATCTAGCGCTGAGTTCACTTGTGCGAAATGGCTCATGGGAATTATATTTCCAATCAGTAGGAAAGTGCCGTTTCATCCTTCGTGAAATCATTTCTCAAAGACTACATAAACCAAGATGCTAAGCGTAAATTGTAAACATAGATCTGTCAAAGAACACAAACGCCATCTTGACAGCAGCCTTAAAATGGCAGAGAAATGCCAGGGAGAAACCGAACTACGGACAAGGTTTCTTTTATTATTTTGAAAAGACAGTCCCTTTCCTAATTTTCTACAAACGTAGCTAGGGGGTTGATGGCCAGTGAGAAAGCCGAAAGACGTTAAAATGGAAATCACGACGGCGGTTTTCAACGCGGCCAGAGATGGTAAGCTGAAACTTATCCAGAAGTTGCTGAGTAACAAAAGTCCCGAGGAGTTGGAGGCTCTCGCCGAGGAGAAAACGCAGGGAGGCACCCCTCTCCTCATTGCCTCTCGATACGGACACTTAGAGGTTGCCGACTATTTGCTTGAACATTGTAAAGCTAACGTGGAACTAGGAGGATCGGTGAACTTTGACGGCGAGACGATTGAAGGGGCTCCCCCGCTATGGGCGGCTTCGGCGGCGGGTCACCTCCCTGTCGTCCGCACACTCCTTAAACACGGTGCCTCTGTCAACAACACTACGCTGACCAACTCAACGCCCCTCCGTGCTGCCTGCTTCGATGGTCACCTGGAGATTGTCCGCTACCTGGTGGAACACCGAGCCGATATGGAGGTAGCCAACCGCCACGGCCACACCTGCCTGATGATCTCCTGCTACAAGGGCCACAAAGAGATAGCCAAGTTCCTCTTGGAGCGGGGGGCCGATGTCAACCGCAAGAGTGTGAAAGGCAACACTGCACTCCATGACTGTGCCGAGTCCGGTAGCCTGGACATCATGAAGATGCTGCTGAAATGCAATGCCCGCATAGAGAGGGACGGATATGGCATGACCCCTCTCCTGGCCGCCAGCGTCACGGGGCACACAAACATTGTGGAGTACCTCGCCCACCAGCCCCACTCCTCGCGAGAAGAACGCGTTGATGCTCTCGAACTCCTGGGGGCCACCTTTGTGGATAAGAAGAGAGACCTCCTGGGGGCCATGAGATACTGGAGGAGAGCCATGGAGCTGAGACAACCAGCTGACAAGGTGGGACTCCTGGCCAAGCCCCCTCCGGGTCCCCCTGTCCCTGCCTATGACTGTGCCCGTGAGGTGAGCACAGCCGAGGAGCTGGAGGCTCTGATCACAGACCCCGATGAGATGCGGATGCAGGCCCTGCTGGTCCGAGAGAGAATCCTGGGGCCCTCGCACCCCGACACCTCCTACTACATCCGCTACAGAGGGGCCGTCTACGCCGACTCAGGAAACTTTGAGCGCTGCATTAGCCTGTGGAAGTATGCCCTGGACATGCAGCAGAGTAACCTGGACCCCCTCAGCCCCATGACGGCCAGCAGCTTCCTGTCCTTCGCCGAGCTCTTCTCCTTCGTGCTGCAGGACCGGGCCAAGGGCACCCTGGCTACGCGAGTCACCTTCCACGACCTGATGGGGGTGTTGGGGAAGAGTGTGAAGGAGGTGGAGAGGGCGGTGGCCCAGAGGGACAGCCCTCCCGAAGCCCCCCAGTTCACCAAGGCCCTGTCCATCATCCTCCACCTGGTGTTCCTGCTGGAGAAGCTGGAGTGCACCGCAGAGCAAGAGCACCAGAAGAAGCAGACAGTGTACCGCCTCCTGAAGCTGAACCCGCGGGCGAGGAGAGGCTTCACCCCCCTACATATGGCCGTGGACAAGGACACCACGTCGGTGGGCCGCTACCCTGTAGGTCAGTTCCCCTCCCAGACCGTGGCCTCGCTGCTGCTGGAGTGCGGGGCGGACGTGGACTCGCGGGACTGTGACAACAACACGCCCCTGCACATCGCCGCCAGCAACGGTTTCCCGGAGATCATGGCGTTGCTGGTGAGGGCGGGGGCACACTTCGACGCCACCAACTCCCAGAGGAAGACCGCATACAACCTGCTGGACGAACAGAGCAACGGGCACCCGGCCCTCTTCCCCCTCAACTACGTCACTCTGCAGTGCCTGGCGGCACGCGCCATTGAGAAGCACAGACTGCCCTACAAGGGCCTCATCTCTGAGGAGATGGAGGTGTTTATTGAGCTGCACTGAAACCACCCTCTTTGCTAAATATCCCCACCCTGTCCCCATCATTGCCCCAGACGCCTTTTAAACCATTCAACATTGACCCCCATCATCTTCACCCCACTTCACCCATGTCCCCCTTACTCCCCTCACCTTACCCAAGCCCACCTCCCTTCCCTATGGTTATTCTTCTCTCTGTGCCTCTCCTAACTCCAGACTGTGACCTCTGTCTCAGATTCAGACCAAATCACAGCAATAATCCTCCCGGCCACTAAACATTATACTGACAACAAACTGGGAGCATCTTAATTGTGGCTACATGCTCTCTTTAGATGACCTATGATTAACACATGGACACGTTCTAAGTGCTAGGTTGCTATTCGTTTGCAGGTGGGGGAAAAAAACCTTGACTTGATTTTAGGCGTTTATGCTTTCTGTTTGACATTTTTCTTCTGTTTTTCTCAATAAGATGGAGGACTGCTTACAGAAAGAACAGTATGGCGGTGCCTGTATGTATTGGGTGCTGGCTTGTTTTTAGGTGGGAATGGAAGCTGTATTACTTGATAGGACATGATCAAATATTGCATGACATGAGCCTTAAAGAGTGAATAGGATAGCTTGTTTGTTAAATCTGTCTTGTAAGTTTATCAAGAAGCATCCTTTGAACAAACAAAGTACACACGGTGTGCTTGGCTGCTTGGCATCGATGTATTGTTATCATCAATTGAGCATTATTTAATCCCCTGCCTTTTACTTTGACATTTTAAGGAGTGTTTGAAAACCATTTTATGCCAAAACTCTAACCTTATATCGGTTCTCTAAATGTGTGATCTTACAGGTTAGCCTTATCTTACTGAACTAGCTTACTACGAATGGAGCACCTAACAACTGTGGAGTGCAGACTAGCATGGGAACTCTCATAAGAATACAGTGTGTTCTAGCCTACATCTCTTCTTTAGCTCTGTCTAGACTGTGCGACGTGTTTTACAGCTTGGTCAATCTCTGGAAGTCTCCCTCTGGACAGCTTGGATACTGTGAGAAAGGAGAGATTTCTCTCCATCTCCTCCTGAGTGAATGTTTATGGACTGTTGATCCCAGTATCAGGTAATCTATTCAAGCCTACCTATCTTCAGCCCATGGAATCTATGCAGTCACTCATTGTTGATATCAAACCCAGAGTTGCTACTATTAACCACCGATGCAGGTGATGAGGATGGGGAATGGATCACACACTGCATCTTTTAGTCTTATTCTTTCTTCTTTTTGGACAGTCTCAGTTTTGCATTGGCTTGTTTTTATCATACATGCTTTCATTTGTTTCTGTTTCTATGTAAAAACCCACCTGATTGAATGCACTTTGAAAAAACAAAACCCTAAAGGGTAACTTTACAACATCTGGGCTATGGACTCTGAGCCTTTCTCTCAACAACTGATTTATTCATTTAACTGATGGTAACTTCAGAACAAAACTGTGTTGAGGTACTTGAATAAAATTCAGTATCCCTGCAGAAGGTGGGTGTTTGTATTGGCTAGAGGATGCTGTGAATCTCTGTATTGCTATATATATATATATATATTTAGGTGTTAGGCTATTGTTGTAGAGCAGTTGACTCCTGATAAGCGCAAAGTCTGTTAAATGCAATACAGTTCCGTTCTCCAGTCTCAATTCAGTTACATTCATTCCAATCACTTCTGATAACTGCTTAAATCACACTATTACAACAATCCCAAGCCATTGTTTTCATTAGCAGTAGACTGTATCTCCTCTCACCTTAACCCTCTCACTGTGTTCCTTTTCCTATGCCGCATGTACAGGGCTGGCCAGGCCAGTGGCCACCCCACTGGTCAAAGAGGGCTGGTCAGAGGGGTTATGAAGGAGTAACAGACAGCGAGACAGACTAACACTCGTATTACGGAGGCCCTTATATTTAGATGGATTGAAATAGGCCTGATGGAAGAACACACTATACCTCCCTGCTCTACGGGTTCCTATGCAGCTTACCTATTAAAGACCGATGACTACACTTAACTGATAAGGGTTCAAGTTTGAGCCCTAGGCCTTCCCTGCTGGTGTGGTTATTTCTAGGGACATGGAGTTTTTCGTGACCTGGCCCTGAAAAACTCTGGGCCCTATTTGTAGTCTGTCGTTTGGGGTCCAAGGCATTTCTTATTGGTCATGTCATATTTTCAGGAAAGCCACCTGGCTCTATTTATTGTTAAAGGCTAGAAGGGATACAGCTTTTGTCAAATTGGTGACAAAATGTGTCAAAAGATATATCCCATCTAGTCAGTCATATTTATTCCCCTCCCTCATTCTCTACATTTTAGTCATTTAGCAGACACTCTTATCCAGAGTGACTTACAGGAGCAATTAGGGTTAAGTGCCTTACTCAAGGGCACATCGGCAGATTTTTTTGCCTAGTCTGCTCAGGGATTGGACCTTTCGGTTATTGGCCCAACCCTCTTAACCGCTAGGATAGCTGCCCCTTTTCCACTGCGTGTCATATTTGGGTTGTCACCACAGTCTACCTTCACTATGGGTAGTAACTAATGCCTGTGATTTGTGTTAGATTGCCCTTTTACATTTCTGTTATGTTTCTAAATTATATTTTATTCCCGTATCAAATGTATTTTATTCCATTATATTTTGTCCTCAAGTGACAAACAGAACGTGCTCTCTGCTCCCTCCCTTTCTCTGTGTAGTTACAGAAGATGTGAGAGAAAAAAAAGCCTAACAGAAACTTGATCTTTTGCCGCCCGGCATATAAATAGAGTGTAATCTATGTCAGTGTGGGGCAGCGGTGGAGATGGGACCGTTTCCACTGCTATTTTAGGGGTCTTTCGCCTCAGTCTCGGCCCTGCGAACAGGCTTACGGTAAGGTAATACACATAGTCAGTCAGGTCACAGGATGACTAGCAGGGACCGTGTCCCGGAAACCACTCTACAATGAGTTTGGTCCTTGGTTGAACTGATTTTGTCATATCTATTTGTGACCCTAGCCAATAGCCTATTGTAAAAGTATGATCATTTAAATTATTGATGATCACATTTTTATACTGCCGTATTTTACACTTCCCATAGCCTACAGTTTTATTGTTATGGGGCTATCCCTCTTTTAATGGCTGTTCATGTTAACGATTATTATTCAATGTTAAACAGTTACTGTTAAATTCAGTTGGTCTCAGTTTTCTTTAAAAGATTAGAGGTCATGGGGTGAACTTCAGAGAGGTCAGAGGAGTGTCAGTAGATCTCAGCCTAAAAAAACAACCCCCACTCCCTGCTCCCTCTGAAGGAACTGGGATAGGCGGACCCCCTTTCTGCCCATTGGCCTATCTGGTCGATTCAACACCTGGCCCCCGTTTGAAAGCAGAGAAAACAATATGCTAATAGCTTCTGCAGCTAGCTCTGTGGTATGCAAGGTCTTTCCACCGTAGGCCTATTGCTGACACCCAGCGTTGCGATCTATTCAAATGAAATTCGGTCAAAAAGGACTGTCCAACTATTGAATTGGACCTCATCTAAGAAATCTTAAGTTTAAGCTCATTTACAGCATTTCTATATCACTTAACTCAAATACAATTTAGACCACAGCAAAATGACCCCAGCCATTATCATATTGGTTGCTGTAGGTTCTTTCACCTCAGTTGATCTAAGAACATAGCCTATTAGCTACTGTATACAATTAGCCACTAACACTAACTCAGCAGTGGGACTAAAAAATATAAAATGTGGATAGTTTGCGTTACAATTTTTTGGGGGTAGTTTTGCAGCCGAGTTCCTGCAATTCTACACATTTTGGCATTGGCATAACATTTTGCAGATTTAAAGTTAATTTCCTGCAGCATTTTGCAATGACTTATGCAATGTTAATATGATATGAGTGACTAACAAAGTCAATGGGGGCCCCATTGCACATTTAAAAATAAAACGCTTAAATATTACATTTACGTAAGTATTCAGACCCACAGTACTTTGTTGAAGCACCTTTGGCAGCAATTACAGCCTTGAGTCTCCTTGGGTATGATGCTACAAGCTTGGCACACCTATTTTTGGGGACGTTCTCCCATTCTTCTCTGCAGATCCTCTCAAGCTCTGTTGCTGCACAGCTACTTTCAGGTCTCTCCAGAGATTTTTGTCGTTATAGTTCGAGCTTTGGCTGGGCCACCCAAGGACAGACTCAGAGACATGTCCCGAAGCCACTCCTGCGTTGTCTTGGCTATGTGCTTAGGGTTGTTTCCAGTCTGAGGTCTTGAGCATTCTGGAGCAGGTTTTCATCAAGGATCTCTCTGTACTTCAATCCATTCATCTTTCCCTTGATCCTGACTAGTCTCCCAGTCCCTGACACTGAAAAACATCCCCACAGCACAATGCTGCCACCACCATGTTTCACCTTAGGGTGCCAGGTTTCCTTCAGATGTGACGCTTGGCATTCAGGCCAAAGAGTTCACTCTTGGTTTCATCAGCCCAGAGCATCTTGTTTCTGATGGTCGAGTCCTTTAGGTACCTTTTGGCAAACTCAAAGCAGGCTGTCTTGTCTTGCCATTCTTTTTGGTACCATTCCCCAGATCTGTGTCTCGACACAATCCTGTCTTGGCGCTCTACAGACAATTTCTTCGACCTCATGGCTAGGAACAGTGGGTTAACTGCCTTGTTCAGGGGCAGAACGACAGATGTTTACCTTGTCAGCTCGGGGGTTTGATCTTGCAACCTTTCGGTTACTAGTCCAAAGCTCATACCACTAGGCTACCTGCCGCCCCTTTCCAAATCATGTCCAACCAATTGAATTTACCACAGGTGGACTCCAATCAAGTTGTAGAAACATGTCAAGGATGATGAATGGAAATAGGATGCACCTGAGCTCAATTTTGAGTCTCACGTTCTGAATTTTTATCTAAATAAGGTATTTCTGTTTTAATTTGTAACAAATTAGCAAAGAAATCTAAACCTTTTTCGCTTTGTCATTATGGGGTATTGTGTGTAGATTGAGGAAACTTTTTAGAATTATGCTGTAACGTAACAAAATGTGAAAAAGTCAAGGGTTCTGAATACTTTCTGAATGCGCTGTAGTTATGGCCCTAGCTCATAAACCTGTTTAGGAAACTGGCACTCCCCCGGTTGCTGTGGCAGAAGACTACAACTGTATATAGCGGGCCTTCATATTTAGTAAAATATGCATGATACTGTGTGAGGTGATACATTCCATCATGGCTAGCAGTATATAAGACCTCTGATTAAACCTTTCTGTTTATAGGCAATAGGTATACACTTTGTACATGTAAATGTGGAGTGGTTAAGTGTCTCTATTACATGTTAGCCTGCTATGGCATGGTGTTGCCACAAACTACCTTTTTGGACCTCACACCACCCCTTGAATTTGTTGGGATAAAAATAATATATATAATATCACCTGACATGTCTGTGTCCAATGAAATGAGGGGCTGAAGTGAGTGTGGCCTTTTGTCTGGGGGTGGAGCAGACCTTTCAGGAAGCAAAGCCGCATGGGACACAGTGCCATCTATTGGTAAGATAAAATCACTTTTTAACATGTTTAAAGTGAAATAACTTTATATAAAAAATATGTGCATGAGTATGTTAGGAAGTATGTTTGATTTGTTTAAAGACTTATTTTGTTTTTATTCATATACTAAAACAGTTTTTTGGTTCGTTGCCTCAGGGCAACATTGTGTAGTTAGACTACTTTTGTCCAGACATTATCATGCTAAAGTGTGGAGATGTGCTCGGATGCATCATTATGACCATAGTCAATGTTTCTACTTTACTATCTACTGATACTTACAGGAAATGGACACAACATTTTATGGGCGGAAGGAACATCATCGAGCAGTTAGGGTCATTCTCTGACAGTGAGCTTGAGGAGAGTCAGGAAGAGTGGATCCCCGAATCAGGTTTGAGAGACAATTAGAAGGTCAGGGGTCAGTTAGGGGTCAGTCAGCAAAGTAGTGTGTTTGTGTGTGTGTGTGTGTGTGTGTGTGTGTGTGTTTGTTTGCATGCGTGTCAGTGGATGAATAAGGGTATATGACACATTCAAATGTATGCTTCCTGCTTTCTTTTTTAAAGGAGAATGCCTTTCTGTTGACAATGAGACTGAGTCTGAGGATGAAGATGTAGCAGAGGTTGATGTTCCACGCCAACCCTGGTGGAGAACACCCCACAATGCATACTTCAATGCTTACCCAGAATGGCAGGGCCTGCTTTCAAGATCTGATGATATCATGTCCCCCCTCCAGTACTTCAAGCAGTTTTTCTCTGAAGACATTCTGGAAGTTATTGTAGGGCATTCAAATCTATATGTGATACAATGTAATGCAAACAAGCCCCTTAACCTCTCTACAAAGGAAGTGGAACAGTTCCTGGGTATTGTGGAGTACAGGTCATTGTTTGGTTTACCAGGCACCCACATGTTTTGGAACAAAGTCTGCCGAGTGTCCCAAGTAGCTGTCACCATGTTACTGAATAGAAGGGAAGCCATCAAAAATCCCTGAGGTTGACAGGTGGGATCTCAAGCGAAAGATGATCACCAAAGTCCCCTGCCCTGCTGTGGTGAAAGAATACAACAAGAATATGGGTGGGGTGGATCTGCTTGACTCACTGAGTGCACTGTACCGGAACAAAATCAGATCAAAGAAGAGGTACCACCGGCTGGTGTTCCACTTCCTGGATATGATCATTGTGACCACCTAGATGCTCTACTGAAGAGATTGTGAGGGCACTGGCATGAGAAAGAAGGAACAAATGAAGCTGTATACCTTCAAGTCCAACATCACTGAAGGACTTTGCAAAAGTGGAAAGAGTCAGGAGCGCAAAAAAGGTGGTCCCAGTTCCACAATTGCTGGTGAGTATGAGGAGAAGAGGAACCGCTCCAATTCCAGTCCCTGATGTGTGCCTGGATGCCACAGCCATGATTAGCCATGATGGATGATTATGGATGAAAAGAAGGGAGATGCAAGGTACCAGGGTGCACAGGTACACCAAAAGCCACGTGCCAGAAATGTGATGTCCATCTCTGTTTGACATCCACCAGAAATTGCTTCCTGAGGTTCCACACAGAATTGGAAATCAGTGTGCTTTGTCAAAAAGAGAAACACTGATTCAAACATTAACCCAAACAAACACGCGTTCAGACACACTGAAACACACACACTCGCACATATAGGCTAACCCCTCCACACACACACAGTCATTTGAATGTTGGTTTATATGAAATGTGAGAAACATTAATACATGAGGTGTTAGTTGTAATTTGTTAATTAGATTTTTTGATATTTTGACTTGAAAGCTTCTAATTGTGATTGGTTGGAACTATTTGTGGTTGGTGTTTGTCAAAATAAAACTTGTTCTAATGCATATATTGCTTGTTTTCCTTATTCCACGTATCATATGTACTATACAAAACCTTGGTGTTTCAGTACCCTCGTAGCACATTGTTGCCCTGAGGCAACAAACCAATATCTGGTTGGGGGGGGGTGACACATTTTATGATAGATATTTTATCAGGGACCCCCAAGCTCCCCAAAAATTGGGTGAAATATTTTTTCCCCAAAAAATATAAAATGTAATGCCATAGAGCACAGGTGTCAAACTCATTCCACGGAGGGCCGAGTGTCTGCGGGTTTTCGCTCCTCCCTTGTACTTGATTGATGAATTAACATCACTAATTAGTTAGGAACTCCCCACACCTGGTTGTCTAGGGCTTAATTGAAAGGAAAACCCAAAAACCTGCAGACACTAGGCCCTCCATGGAATGAGTTTGACACCCCTGCCATAGAGGGTTCAAATGACATCTGTTTGATTTCATATATTTATCTGCAAGGCACTACTGAAGGTAATGTAACCCAGACTGTGGAAAGCTGAGGTAAACACAGCGGTACTCATCCTGTCAGCCACTTGGTGTCAGTAGTTACAAAGGAAATACTAGAAAGTGATCTGTCTAAAGGAAGCTGGGCTGCTCAGCATCCTTCTTCCATAGTAGCTCAGTCATATTCAATCATGACAGAGAGACCTGGTCCAAAAACCAACCCGATACCATCTGCCTTATCCCCTACCACCTGCCCTATCCCCTACCACCTGCCCTATCCCCTACCTCCTGCCCTATCCCCTACCTCCTGCCCTATCCCCTACCACCTGCCCTATCCCCTACCACCTGCCCTATCCCCTACCACCTGCCCTATCCCCTACCACCTGCCTTATCCCCTACCACATGCCCTATCCCCTACCACCTGCCTTATCCCCTACCTCCTGCCCTATCCCCTACCACCTGCCTTATCCCCTACCACATGCCCTATCCCCTACCACCTGCCTTATCCCCTACCACCTGCCCTATCCCCTACCACCTGCCCTATCCCCTACCTCATGCCCTATCCCCTACCTCCTGCCCTATCCCCTACCACCTGCCCTATCCCCTACCACATGCCCTATCCCCTACCACATGCCCTATCCCCTACCACCTGCCCTATCCCCTACCTCCTGCCCTATCCCCTACCACCTGCCTTATCCCCTACCACCTGCCTTATCCCCTACCACCTGCCCTATCCCCTACCACCTGCCCTATCCCCTACCACCTGCCTTATCCCCTACCACATGCCCTATCCCCTACCACCTGCCTTATCCCCTACCTCCTGCCCTATCCCCTACCACCTGCCTTATCCCCTACCACATGCCCTATCCCCTACCACCTGCCTTATCCCCTACCACCTGCCCTATCCCCTACCACCTGCCCTATCCCCTACCTCCTGCCCTATCCCCTACCACCTGCCCTATCCCCTACCTCATGCCCTATCCCCTACCTCATGCCCTATCCCCTACCTCCTGCCCTATCCCCTACCACCTGCCCTATCCCCTACCACCTGCCCTATCCCCTACCTCATGCCCTATCCCCTACCTCATGCCCTATCCCCTACCTCCTGCCATATCCCCTACCACCTGCCTTATCGCCTACCACCTGCCTTATCCCCTACCACCTGCTTTATCCCCTACCACATGCCCTATCCCCTACCACCTGCCTTATCCCCTACCACCTGCCCTATCCCCTACCTCATGCCCTATCCCCTACCACCTGCCTTATCCCCTACCACCTGCCTTATCCCCTACCGCCTAATCCCCTACCACCTGCCCTATCCCCTACCTCCTGCCCTATCCCCTACCACCTGCCCTATCCCCTACCTCCTGCCCTATCCCCTACCACCTGCCTTATCCCCTACCTCCTGCCCTATCCCCTACCACCTGCCCTATCCCCTACTGCCTTATCCCCTACCACCTGCCCTATCCCCTACCACCTGCCCTATCGCCTACCACCTGCCCTATCCCCTACCACCTGCCTTATCCCCTACCACATGCCCTATCCCCTACCACCTGCCTTATCCCCTACCTCCTGCCCTATCCCCTACCACCTGCCTTATCCCCTACCACCTGCCCTATCGCCTACCACCTGCCCTATCCCCTACCACCTGCCTTATCCCCTACCACATGCCCTATCCCCTACCACCTGCCTTATCCCCTACCACCTGCCTTATCCCCTACCACCTGCCTTATCCCCTACCACCTGCCTTATCCCCTACCACCTGCCCTATCGCCTACCACCTGCCTTATCCCCTACCACATGCCTTATCCCCTACCACCTGCCTTATCCCCTACCACCTGCCTTATCCCCTACCACCTGCCCTATCGCCTACCACCTGCCTTATTCCCTACCACCTGCCCTATCCCCTACCTCCTGCCCTATCCCCTACCACCTGCCTTATCCCCTACCACCTGCCCTATCGCCTACCACCTGCCCTATCCCCCAACCTTTCTGTGTTATCAGAAACTAACTCTATAGAGAGCAATATTGCATTGGCAGGGGCTCCCCTAAAACCCTCTATCTAATGTCCTTCTTCTGGCTCTAAACTATCAAAATAAAGAAAGTCGCACACTCCATGTATAAACTCCCAGCAATTTAATGGGTATTTACCAACGTTTCGGCATCACTGTGCCTTCCTCAGGGTAATGTCATGAATACTTGAACCAGGTTATGTAGACAAACAGTGCAATTAGTGTAACCAATGACAGTAGTGAGGGGTGTGTCACAATGATTAAATTAATTAAAAATAATTATTGAAACTGTAAAAAAATAGTATATGGCATATGAAATATATTACGCTATTGTTATCATATAGAAACATAATGGAATATTGTACATCATATTGGCATCAACATACATTATTGTTTCATTCAATTTCACATAATTTCGTATTTCATTTTTGTAACATATCTTTTGTTTCAACCTTAATATATAATGAACATCATCAACAGAGGGAACATATTAGGTGAACGCTAACAAGCTGTTAAAATACATTTTAATTTATATGACTTGTTCATAAAGGAAAAATGTGTTCATACGGGCCAGAGATCAAAGTCAATATTCAGACCACTAGGGGTCAATGTTTTTAGATTGGATATCCAGTAAGCCTCCCTTTGTAGTAGTAGGATCTCGATATTACCTCTTCTCCTTGGTAGAGAAACATGCTCAATGTCTGTATTTGAGGGAGGAGATGGGATGGATAGCTTCAACAAAGTGAGCTGCTACTGGATAGTCAGTGTTCTTACACCTGATTGAGCTGCTAGTGGATAGTCAATGTTCTTACACCTGATTGATCTGCTACTGGATAGTCAGTGTTCTGTCACCTGATTGAGCTGCTACTGGACAGTCAATGTTCTGACACCTGATTGAGCTGCTACTGGATAGTCAGTGTTCTGACACCTGATTGAGGTGCTACTGGATAGTCAATGTTCTGACACCTGATTGAGCTGCTACTGGATAGTCAGTGTTCTGACACCTGCTACTGGATAGTCAATGTTCTGTCACCTGATTGAGCTGCTACTGGATACTCAATGTTCTGACACCTGATTGAGCTGCTACTGTATAGTCAATGTTGTGACACCTGATTGAGCTGCTACTGGATAGTCAGTGTTCTGACACCTGATTGAGCTGCTACTGGATAGTCAGTGTTCTGACACCTGATTGAGCTGCTACTGGATAGTCAGTGTTCTGACACCTGATTGAGCTGCTACTGGATAGTCAGTGTTCTGACACCTGATTGAGCTGCTACTGGATAGTCAGTGTTCTGACACCTGATTGAGCTGCTACTGGATAGTCAGTGTTCTGACACCTGATTGAACTGCTACTGGATAGTAAATGTTCTGACACCTGATTGAGCTGCTACTGGATAGTAAATGTTCTGACACCTGATTGAGCTGCTACTGGATAGTAAATGTTCTGACACCTGATTGAGCTGCTACTGGATAGTCAGTGTTCTGACACCTTATTGAGCTGCTACTGGATAGTCAATGTTCTTACACCTGATTGAGCTGCTACTGGATCGTCAATGTTCTTACACCTGATTGAGCTGCTACTGGATAGTCAGTGTTCTTACACCTGATTGAGCTGCTACTGGATAGTCAATGTTCTTACACCTGATTGAGCTGCTACTGGATAGTCAGTGTTCTTACACCTGATTGAGCTGCTACTGGATAGTCAATGTTCTTACACCTGATTGAGCTGCTACTGGATAGTCAATGTTCTTACACCTGATTGAGCTGCTACTGGATAGTCAGTGTTCTTACACCTGATTGAGCTGCTACTGGATAGTCAATGTTCTTACACCTGATTGAGCTGCTACTGGATAGTCAATGTTCTTACACCTGATTGAGCTGCTACTGGATAGTCAGTGTTCTTACACCTGATTGAGCTGCTACTGGATAGTAAATGTTCTGACACCTGATTGAGCTGCTACTGGATAGTCAATGTTCTGACACCTGATTGAGCTGCTACTGGATAGTCAATGTTCTAACACCTGATTGAGCTGCTACTGGATAGTAAATGTTCTGACACCTGATTGAGCTGCTACTGGATAGTCAGTGTTCTTACACCTGATTGAGCTGCTACTGGATAGTCAATGTTCTGACACCTGATTGAGCTGCTACTGGATAGTCAATGTTCTTACACCTGATTGAGCTGCTACTGGATAGTAAATGTTCTGACACCTGATTGAGCTGCTACTGGATAGTCAGTGTTCTTACACCTGATTGAGCTGCTACTGGATAGTAAATGTTCTAACACCTGATTGAGCTGCTACTGGATAGTAAATGTTCTGACACCTGATTAAGGTGCTACTGGATAGTCAATGTTCTGACAGCTGATTGAGCTGCTACTGGATAGTCAGTGTTCTGACACCTGATTGAGCTGCTACTGGATAGTCAGTGTTCTTACACCTGATTGAGCTGCTACTGGATAGTCAGTGTTCTGACACCTGATTGAGCTGCTACTGGATAGTAAATGTTCTGACACCTGATTGAGCTGCTACTGGATAGTCAGTGTTCTTACACCTGATTGAGCTGCTACTGGATAGTAAATGTTCTAACACCTGATTGAGCTGCTACTGGATAGTAAATGTTCTGACACCTGATTAAGGTGCTACTGGATAGTCAATGTTCTGACAGCTGATTGAGCTGCTACTGGATAGTCAGTGTTCTAACACCTGATTGAGCTGCTACTGGATAGTCAGTGTTCTTACACCTGATTGAGCTGCTACTGGATAGTCAGTGTTCTGACACCTGATTGAGCTGCTACTGGATAGTCAGTGTTCTTACACCTGATTGAGGTGCTACTGGATAGTCAATGTTCTGACACCTGATTGAGCTGCTACTGGATAGTCAGTGTTCTGACACCTGCTACTGGATAGTCAATGTTCTGTCACCTGATTGAGCTGCTACTGGATAGTCAATGTTCTGACACCTGATTGAGCTGCTACTGGATAGTCAATGTTGTGACACCTGATTGAGCTGCTACTGGATAGTCAGTGTTCTGACACCTGATTGAGCTGCTACTGGATAGTCAGTGTTCTGACACCTGATTGAGCTGCTACTGGATAGTCAGTGTTCTGACACCTGATTGAGCTGCTACTGGATAGTCAGTGTTCTGACACCTGATTGAGCTGCTACTGGATAGTCAGTGTTCTGACACCTGATTGAGCTGCTACTGGATAGTCAGTGTTCTGACACCTGATTGAACTGCTACTGGATAGTAAATGTTCTGACACTTGATTGAGCTGCTACTGGATAGTAAATGTTCTGACACCTGATTGAGCTGCTACTGGATAGTAAATGTTCTGACACCTGATTGAGCTGCTACTGGATAGTCAGTGTTCTGACACCTGATTGAGCTGCTACTGGATAGTCAATGTTCTTACACCTGATTGAGCTGCTACTGGATAGTCAATGTTCTAACACCTGATTGACCTGCTACTGGATAGTCAGTGTTCTTACACCTGATTGAGCTGCTACTGGATAGTCAGTGTTCTTACACCTGATTGAGCTGCTACTGGATCGTCAATGTTCTTACACCTGATTGAGCTGCTACTGGATAGTCAGTGTTCTTACACCTGATTGAGCTGCTACTGGATAGTCAATGTTCTTACACCTGATTGAGCTGCTACTGGATAGTCAATGTTCTTACACCTGATTGAGCTGCTACTGGATAGTCAGTGTTCTTACACCTGATTGAGCTGCTACTGGATAGTCAGTGTTCTTACACCTGATTGAGCTGCTACTGGATAGTAAATGTTCTGACACCTGATTGAGCTGCTACTGGATAGTCAATGTTCTGACACCTGATTGAGCTGCTACTGGATAGTCAATGTTCTAACACCTGATTGAGCTGCTACTGGATAGTAAATGTTCTGACACCGGATTGAGCTGCTACTGGATAGTCAGTGTTCTTACACCTGATTGAGCTGCTACTGGATAGTCAATGTTCTGACACCTGATTGAGCTGCTACTGGATAGTCAATGTTCTTACACCTGATTGAGCTGCTACTGGATAGTAAATGTTCTGACACCTGATTGAGCTGCTACTGGATAGTCAGTGTTCTTACACCTGATTGAGCTGCTACTGGATAGTCAGTGTTCTGACACCTGATTGAGCTGCTACTGGGTAGTCAGTGTTCTGACACCTGATTGAGGTGCTACTGGATAGTCAATGTTCTGACACCTGATTGAGCTGCTACTGGATAGTCAGTGTTCTGACACCTGCTACTGGATAGTCAATGTTCTGTCACCTGATTGAGCTGCTACTGGATAGTCAATGTTCTGACACCTGATTGAGTTGCTACTGGATAGTCAATGTTGTGACACCTGATTGAGCTGCTACTGGATAGTCAGTGTTCTGACACCTGATTGAGCTGCTACTGGATAGTCATTGTTCTGACACCTGATTGAGCTGCTACTGGATAGTCAGTGTTCTGACACCTGATTGAGCTGCTACTGGATAGTCAGTGTTCTGACACCTGATTGAGCTGCTACTGGATAGTCAGTGTTCTGACACCTGATTGAGCTGCTACTGGATAGTCAGTGTTCTGACACCTGATTGAACTGCTACTGGATAGTAAATGTTCTGACACCTGATTGAGCTGCTACTGGATAGTAAATGTTCTGACACCTGATTGAGCTGCTACTGGATAGTAAATGTTCTGACACCTGATTGAGCTGCTACTGGATAGTCAGTGTTCTGACACCTGATTGAGCTGCTACTGGATAGTCAATGTTCTTACACCTGATTGAGCTGCTACTGGATAGTCAATGTTCTAACACCTGATTGACCTGCTACTGGATAGTCAGTGTTCTTACACCTGATTGAGCTGCTACTGGATAGTCAGTGTTCTTACACCTGATTGAGCTGCTACTGGATCGTCAATGTTCTTACACCTGATTGAGCTGCTACTGGATAGTCAGTGTTCTTACACCTGATTGAGCTGCTACTGGATAGTCAATGTTCTTACACCTGATTGAGCTGCTACTGGATAGTCAATGTTCTTACACCTGATTGAGCTGCTACTGGATAGTCAGTGTTCTTACACCTGATTGAGCTGCTACTGGATAGTCAGTGTTCTTACACCTGATTGAGCTGCTACTGGATAGTAAATGTTCTGACACCTGATTGAGCTGCTACTGGATAGTCAATGTTCTGACACCTGATTGAGCTGCTACTGGATAGTCAATGTTCTAACACCTGATTGAGCTGCTACTGGATAGTAAATGTTCTGACACCTGATTGAGCTGCTACTGGATAGTCAGTGTTCTTACACCTGATTGAGCTGCTACTGGATAGTCAATGTTCTGACACCTGATTGAGCTGCTACTGGATAGTCAATGTTCTTACACCTGATTGAGCTGCTACTGGATAGTAAATGTTCTGACACCTGATTGAGCTGCTACTGGATAGTCAGTGTTCTTACACCTGATTGAGCTGCTACTGGATAGTAAATGTTCTAACACCTGATTGAGCTGCTACTGGATAGTAAATGTTCTGACACCTGATTAAGGTGCTACTGGATAGTCAATGTTCTGACAGCTGATTGAGCTGCTACTGGATAGTCAGTGTTCTGACACCTGATTGAGCTGCTACTGGATAGTCAGTGTTCTTACACCTGATTGAGCTGCTACTGGATAGTCAGTGTTCTGACACCTGATTGAGCTGCTACTGGATAGTAAATGTTCTGACACCTGATTGAGCTGCTACTGGATAGTCAGTGTTCTTACACCTGATTGAGCTGCTACTGGATAGTAAATGTTCTAACACCTGATTGAGCTGCTACTGGATAGTAAATGTTCTGACACCTGATTAAGGTGCTACTGGATAGTCAATGTTCTGACAGCTGATTGAGCTGCTACTGGATAGTCAGTGTTCTAACACCTGATTGAGCTGCTACTGGATAGTCAGTGTTCTTACACCTGATTGAGCTGCTACTGGATAGTCAGTGTTCTGACACCTGATTGAGCTGCTACTGGATAGTCAGTGTTCTTACACCTGATTGAGGTGCTACTGGATAGTCAATGTTCTGACACCTGATTGAGCTGCTACTGGATAGTCAGTGTTCTGACACCTGCTACTGGATAGTCAATGTTCTGTCACCTGATTGAGCTGCTACTGGATAGTCAATGTTCTGACACCTGATTGAGCTGCTACTGGATAGTCAATGTTGTGACACCTGATTGAGCTGCTACTGGATAGTCAGTGTTCTGACACCTGATTGAGCTGCTACTGGATAGTCAGTGTTCTGACACCTGATTGAGCTGCTACTGGATAGTCAGTGTTCTGACACCTGATTGAGCTGCTACTGGATAGTCAGTGTTCTGACACCTGATTGAGCTGCTACTGGATAGTCAGTGTTCTGACACCTGATTGAACTGCTACTGGATAGTAAATGTTCTGACACCTGATTGAGCTGCTACTGGATAGTAAATGTTCTGACACCTGATTGAGCTGCTACTGGATAGTAAATGTTCTGACACCTGATTGAGCTGCTACTGGATAGTCAGTGTTCTGACACCTGATTGAGCTGCTACTGGATAGTCAATGTTCTTACACCTGATTGAGCTGCTACTGGATAGTCAATGTTCTAACACCTGATTGACCTGCTACTGGATAGTCAGTGTTCTTACACCTGATTGAGCTGCTACTGGATAGTCAGTGTTCTTACACCTGATTGAGCTGCTACTGGATCGTCAATGTTCTTACACCTGATTGAGCTGCTACTGGATAGTCAGTGTTCTTACACCTGATTGAGCTGCTACTGGATAGTCAATGTTCTTACACCTGATTGAGCTGCTACTGGATAGTCAATGTTCTTACACCTGATTGAGCTGCTACTGGATAGTCAGTGTTCTTACACCTGATTGAGCTGCTACTGGATAGTCAGTGTTCTTACACCTGATTGAGCTTCTACTGGATAGTAAATGTTCTGACACCTGATTGAGCTGCTACTGGATAGTCAGTGTTCTGACACCTGATTGAGCTGCTACTGGATAGTCAGTGTTCTGACACCTGATTGAGCTGCTACTGGATAGTCAGTGTTCTGACACCTGATTGAGCTGCTACTGGATAGTCAGTGTTCTGACACCTGATTGAACTGCTACTGGATAGTAAATGTTCTGACACCTGATTGAGCTGCTACTGGATAGTAAATGTTCTGACACCTGATTGAGCTGCTACTGGATAGTAAATGTTCTGACACCTGATTGAGCTGCTACTGGATAGTCAGTGTTCTGACACCTGATTGAGCTGCTACTGGATAGTCAATGTTCTTACACCTGATTGAGCTGCTACTGGATAGTCAATGTTCTAACACCTGATTGACCTGCTACTGGATAGTCAGTGTTCTTACACCTGATTGAGCTGCTACTGGATAGTCAGTGTTCTTACACCTGATTGAGCTGCTACTGGATCGTCAATGTTCTTACACCTGATTGAGCTGCTACTGGATAGTCAGTGTTCTTACACCTGATTGAGCTGCTACTGGATAGTCAATGTTCTTACACCTGATTGAGCTGCTACTGGATAGTCAATGTTCTTACACCTGATTGAGCTGCTACTGGATAGTCAGTGTTCTTACACCTGATTGAGCTGCTACTGGATAGTCAGTGTTCTTACACCTGATTGAGCTGCTACTGGATAGTAAATGTTCTGACACCTGATTGAGCTGCTACTGGATAGTCAATGTTCTGACACCTGATTGAGCTGCTACTGGATAGTCAATGTTCTAACACCTGATTGAGCTGCTACTGGATAGTAAATGTTCTGACACCTGATTGAGCTGCTACTGGATAGTCAGTGTTCTTACACCTGATTGAGCTGCTACTGGATAGTCAATGTTCTGACACCTGATTGAGCTGCTACTGGATAGTCAGTGTTCTTACACCTGATTGAGCTGCTACTGGATAGTAAATGTTCTGACACCTGATTGAGCTGCTACTGGATAGTCAGTGTTCTTACACCTGATTGAGCTGCTACTGGATAGTAAATGTTCTAACACCTGATTGAGCTGCTACTGGATAGTAAATGTTCTGACACCTGATTAAGGTGCTACTGGATAGTCAATGTTCTGACAGCTGATTGAGCTGCTACTGGATAGTCAGTGTTCTGACACCTGATTGAGCTGCTACTGGATAGTCAGTGTTCTTACACCTGATTGAGCTGCTACTGGATAGTCAGTGTTCTGACACCTGATTGAGCTGCTACTGGGTAGTAAATGTTCTGACACCTGATTGAGCTGCTACTGGATAGTCAGTGTTCTTACACCTGATTGAGCTGCTACTGGATAGTAAATGTTCTAACACCTGATTGAGCTGCTACTGGATAGTAAATGTTCTGACACCTGATTAAGGTGCTACTGGATAGTCAATGTTCTGACAGCTGATTGAGCTGCTACTGGATAGTCAGTGTTCTAACACCTGATTGAGCTGCTACTGGATAGTCAGTGTTCTTACACCTGATTGAGCTGCTACTGGATAGTCAGTGTTCTGACACCTGATTGAGCTGCTACTGGATAGTCAGTGTTCTTACACCTGATTGAGGTGCTACTGGATAGTCAATGTTCTGACACCTGATTGAGCTGCTACTGGATAGTCAGTGTTCTGACACCTGCTACTGGATAGTCAATGTTCTGTCACCTGATTGAGCTGCTACTGGATAGTCAATGTTCTGACACCTGATTGAGCTGCTACTGGATAGTCAATGTTGTGACACCTGATTGAGCTGCTACTGGATAGTCAGTGTTCTGACACCTGATTGAGCTGCTACTGGATAGTCAGTGTTCTGACACCTGATTGAGCTGCTACTGGATAGTCAGTGTTCTGACACCTGATTGAGCTGCTACTGGATAGTCAGTGTTCTTACACCTGATTGAGCTGCTACTGGATAGTCAATGTTCTTACACCTGATTGAGCTGCTACTGGATAGTCAATGTTCTTACACCTGATTGAGCTGCTACTGGATAGTCAGTGTTCTTACACCTGATTGAGCTGCTACTGGATAGTCAGTGTTCTTACACCTGATTGAGCTGCTACTGGATAGTAAATGTTCTGACACCTGATTGAGCTGCTACTGGATAGTCAATGTTCTGACACCTGATTGAGCTGCTACTGGATAGTCAATGTTCTAACACCTGATTGAGCTGCTACTGGATAGTAAATGTTCTGACACCTGATTGAGCTGCTACTGGATAGTCAGTGTTCTTACACCTGATTGAGCTGCTACTGGATAGTCAATGTTCTGACACCTGATTGAGCTGCTACTGGATAGTCAATGTTCTTACACCTGATTGAGCTGCTACTGGATAGTAAATGTTCTGACACCTGATTGAGCTGCTACTGGATAGTCAGTGTTCTTACACCTGATTGAGCTGCTACTGGATAGTAAATGTTCTAACACCTGATTGAGCTGCTACTGGATAGTAAATGTTCTGACACCTGATTAAGGTGCTACTGGATAGTCAATGTTCTGACAGCTGATTGAGCTGCTACTGGATAGTCAGTGTTCTGACACCTGATTGAGCTGCTACTGGATAGTCAGTGTTCTAACACCTGATTGAGCTGCTACTGGATAGTCAGTGTTCTTACACCTGATTGAGCTGCTACTGGATAGTCAGTGTTCTGACACCTGATTGAGCTGCTACTGGATAGTCAGTGTTCTTACACCTGATTGAGCTGCTACTATATAGTCAGTGTTCTGACACCTGATTGAGCTGCTACTGGACAGTAAATGTTCTGACACCTGATTTTGCTGCGGTGTTCAGCTATGCGTTGTTTTAATTGTCTTTTCGTTTGTCCCACATACGCTTTTCCACATGAACAGGTGATGAGATAGATTACTCACTTGGTCTTGCATGAGATGATACCCCTAACAGGGATCTTTCGACCTGTATGTGGGTGTCTGAAGAAAGACGTTTTTATGGTGCTATGCACTATGCGCATGAGCCACATTTGTAGTTCCCATTTGGGATAGGTGTCGAGAGTCTCTGAGTGGGCTCAGGGGGCATGTCAGATCTCACCAAACTATCTCCAATATTGTGACCACACTTATAGACCACCAGTGGGGGTTCCTTGAATAGGTGTGCAATTTTGTCTGATTGCAGAATATGCCAGTGCTTTTTCAGGATTGCTTTCATTTTCTCCAAACCCTTGGTGTTCTTAGCGCAAAAGACAGTTGCGTTGTTTTTCTTCTTTGGTTGAGTTTTTACTAATTCCTTCCTCTCTTGGTTTTTGAGATATTTTCATCATTGCAGCATCAAGAGTTTTGACCTTGTAGCCTCTCATTTTGAATGTATCTGTCATTTTCTTAGCATTGCTGTCAAATTCTGACTGGTGGCCACAGATTCGTTTAACCCTGCATAGCTGGCTATATGGTAGACCATTCTTGAGGGGAAGGGGATGTATACTATCCTCACATAGCAAGGTATTGCGATCTGTGGGCTTTGTCTATAAGTCTGTGTGTAATGCATTATTCTCTTTGATAATCCATAAATCCAGGTAGATTATTTTTCTCTCATCAGTCTGCATGGTGAATTTGAGGTATTCAGAGCTCTCATTTAGTAGATTTTGAATTAATTTAGTTCCTGCTGACTTCCTTCCCAGAGCACAAAGACATCATCTATGTATCTCTTCCATAGAAGTATTTTAGAAAGTAAGGGGTGTGTCTCTGTTTAAAAAAATAATGCTTCTTCAAATTGTCCCACATACAGGTTTGCATAGTTGGGGGGAAAAGGGGAGCTACACCCCGAATCTGAAGGAAAAAGTCTGACTTAAAGACAAAGTAGTTATTGGATAATACCAGTTCAGTAAGTTGTAAGATGCAGTCATTGCACGGAGCAAGGGTAGAGTCTCTCTGCTGAAGGAAATGTTGTAGCGCCTGCAAGCATCCAGTGTGTGGGATGTTAGTGTACAAGCTCTCCACATCAAAAGTGTCCAGAAGGGTGTCCTCTGGGATCCTTCCTAAGCCCTCTATCAATGAGATCATGTGACAAGTGTCTTTGACATAAGATGGGAGATTCTCAACCATCGGTTTAATGTGGTGATCCACAAACTTAGAAATGTTGGATGTCACAGAGTCGATTGCTGCTACAATGGGTCTACCTGCAGGAGGAGACTGTTGTTTGTGTAATTTAGCGGCTGTATAGAAAGTTGGTATCTTGGGAAATTTCACACATAGAAATTCTACTTATTTTTTTGTGATTTGTCCTGATTCCAAACAGCTTTCCACTGTGGGTGAGATATTATGCTGGAATTCCAGGGTTGGGTCACAATTCAGTTTGCGATAGAAGTCACCTTTTAGATAGTTGTCGGCGACATTCATTCACATAGTCACATTTGTTTTGTATCCAAATCCTTCCTCCTTTGTCACATTTTCTTATGATAATGGGAGGATCTGACTTTAAGTCCTTAAGAGCCATTCTCTCGTCTCTACTCAGGATATCAGAGGATTTGTGTTTCTGTTTGTCTTTCAGTAAGTCACCTACATCAACAATCCTACAGAAGGTTTCTATGGACACATTGCGTTTGGGGGGAGGTACAAATGAACTTTTTGCTCTAAATGTGGTTCTCTCAGAGTTCTCAGGTACCTCAGCTGGGTTAATGGCTCCATCTCCTCCTTGACTCACGGTAGGACAGGTAAGTCTATTAATTAGCGTGGTAGACCTATGTATACATCTCACTGAGGATGACATTTCAAGTGGAATCTCAGATTACAGAAAAACTTGAATAGATCTATCTGGACATCAAAGTCATTAATGTATGCAGTGGGTACAAATGTTAACCCCTTATTGAGAACACTGAGGTGAGCGGACGTCAGGGTCTTACTTGATAAGTTGAAGACATTTAGCTCCTGTTGGACTGGGGGCCCGTCCTGGGTCTCAATTGATAGGTGTCGCAGGGTGGTAGTGGATTTCTTCTTCCCCCGACGTATGTGCCGAACCCTCTTACGTGCTGGGGGTGTTGGCATCGACATTGTCCCCGGTGTCCCCGCCCTCTGTTGTAGAAAAAACGCTCACCGTTGGTAGAGGAGCCCCTGTGCCCCTGTGCCCCTGTGCACAAAGCGAGGTCCATACAGAAATGGTTTGTCAAGATCAGTTGACTGGCCTGCACAGAGCCCTGACCTCAACCCCATCGAACACCTTTGAGATGAATTGGAACGCAGACTGCGAGCCAGACCTAATCGCCCAACATCAGTGCCCGATCTCACTAATGCTCTTGTGGCTGAATGGAAGCAAGTCCCTGCAGCAATGTTCCAACATTTAGTGGAAAGCCTTCCCAGAAGACGGTGGGACGGTGGGCGGTGGGACCAACTCCATATAAATGCACATGATTTTGTAATGAGATGTTCGATGAACAAGTGTCCACATAATTTTGGTCATGTAGTGTAACTCTTCTCTGTATTTCAGGTTGGGGGAAGGTCCTTGACATTTGAAATGTGTATTTTGATGTGATGACTGATAGCCTGTGTTCATAGGTTTGAGAGTTAGATGTTTGATTCTGGAAATCCAATTCCATCAAAATAATTGTTCTCTGCATCTTTCATAGTTCAACAGGATCTACTTTAGTAAACAACGACCTGGGGATGATGTGCAGTGGAGAGGGAATTTAAATGTACGCTACTCATATGTAACCCTAATGATTCTGATAAATTGTGAATAATGAGGCTGATAATAAGTCCTGAATATCTCCCTTGTTCTTATCCATATCTAGTCCATGACACGCAGAGCCCATTTTAACATCAGTGTAACAGTAGACATGATACCCCAGTAACAGCAGCCGTCTCTTTAGTACCAGTCAGCGGTCCACTGAGACGACAGAAAAGGTTTGGAAGACTAGGGAGAGGGATGCGGTTGCTATTGGAGATCTTGACTGCATGACGTCGTGGGAGGGCGTCATGGGAGGGACCTAATCGTGTGTGAGAGAGCGAGCGAGAGAGAGGGGGAAGAGGGAAAGGATAGAGAGGGAGGGAGGGAAAGGATAGAGAGGGAGGGAGGAAAGGTATTGAGGAGTAAAACGGGGAGTATCGTTGACATCAACCAGCAGTGTTTAAAGCTACCCGACCGGAGATGGTCCCCCGACACACGAGCGCAGAGTAGCGGTCCTGTAGGGCTTCTGAGGAGGCGAGAGGAAAGCTGGCGTTCCCTGCCGAAAAGTAAAACCTTTCTGAGGAGCTCAGCTGTCAAATGGGATTATTATTTCTATCCGGCGTTCAAGGGAAACTGCCCGCTGAAAGTCCATCCACATGAATTTATCCGACCAAAAAGAAGACGGAACACTCACTTTCCCTATTAAGGTAAATATAAATATATTTTAAAAAGAGGTTGTTTTGCAATATGCACGAGTAATTAATACCTTTTCTTTATTTATTATTGAGCACCGCGCCCTAATCGTTAATTCACACCTCGACCGGTGTGGCTCGGTAGGCTGTTCTATATTAGACATAAGTTATCGGTACATTTTGATATCTCTTTCGAATGTCGCTTTCCTTGTTTGGTGTTGTTTTTGGCTACTTGTGACTTTGAATGCAACTGGGTGAGCTTGGGTTTTCTGATTGAGAATAATATAATATGCCGGTTGTCTTCTGCGGTACCCAGCCTTCTTGCCACCCAGCTTCTCGCCTTCGCCTCATCACAGAGGCTTCATGAGCGACCTCTTTCTAGCTGACAAGTAGCGACATGTCGCCCCTTTGTTTCTCTTTAGTTTGTTGCGTCGGTCAGCATGGAAGAGTGACCCATTTTGTGTGTATTTTATTTTATTGTTATTAACCAATTTGAGCCTTTATTATCGGCTACGTTTTTTCTCCACTATAGGCCTTTATCGAGCGTCGACCATCCAATTGCCATAAATCGGGCGATGTCATGACACCAGGTGGCGAGGCGGATGGACCGTTTAGAGATTACTCTACCGACCATTGAGTCGCTTCGTCTATTAGGAACCTGCTTCTCCCTTTAGCATTGTTGCAAAAAACATGAAATATTCATTATGTTTTACCCATTTGTTAATATTATGTGTTGACCCGTTTAAAACCCTATACAACCAAATTAAACGCGAGCACACTTTCAGGAACCATCTAGGCTACAGGAATGTTTTGCTGGTTTCGATTTACCTTGACACATTTTCTCAGTGTTTGTTTGCTTAGACAAAAACAAGCACACGTGTAATACATTCATTAACCACAATGCTTTTCTTGTTGTTTTAATTAATTATTTGACCATACAGACAGGCCTTCTGGCAGCAGTTTGAATAGATCAGATCCGAGCTGAGGCCTAATTGTTTTGTTTGTGTATTTCTCTCAACACAGATGCTCTCTCCATCCCCTGGGAGGCATCATGTGTAGGCTGGTGTTCATTCCAACCAATTGACACATCCCTAATTGCTTCAAATCACACCCATGCACCCATTCATATTTAATGAGTTTATCAGTTCCTTTAAAAGTGATAGATATTTACTAAACATTTATACCTGGCTAATGAGACCATTATGACCAGCTAGATTAGGGTCTTCTTTTCAATCCATTCTCTCTCCCACAAAGATAGATTAAGACTAATCTCAGCCACATGAAGTTAACCCACTGGGCACAGACGTCAATTCACAACATCTGTTCCACGTCGTTCAACATAATGTTATTGAAATGATTTGGAAACAACCATGATTCAACCAACGTGTGTCCAGTGGGAACCTACTCAGACAGATACAGGGCCGACTGCTACACACAGCTGGTGAAACCAGTGTTTCTGTGTAGGCCTGGGTCTTGGACTGGGTCTGAAGAACTTAGGTCTGGTTCCCGGTAGACCTCAGACAGTAAAACATATTCACCAATCCTGTGCAAGAAACCTGAGAAGCAATTTGAATCAAAAGAAAAAATCAATTTCCAATTTTAGTTTTCTCTCAATCAGTTGTCTTCACAACAGGCTTCAATCTTTTGTTCATTTCTACGTCAGCTGCTCCTTCAGATTAGCATCAAAAGCATGCCAACGTTGACGTGACGAGTGAGCCCTGTGGGAAAGCTTTGATTTCAGGCCTTGCTGCTGTGTTTTCCCAGATGCTGGCAGGCAGTATTGATTCAAACACAGCAGAACAAACTGTTCTATTTATGTTCTTCCTCTCCATGTTGTCTTTCAGTCCTGTGGGCTGTTGCTGGTCAGTAAGAGCCCTGTTAGCCAATGCCCTGGTTATCTGCAACCCTAGGCCTTGTGCATCTCAGCGGCACCAATGTGAGGGGACGTGAGTCAAGAGGCTATAGTAGGAGGATACTTGTCTGTTGTGCAGTTTATCTAGAACATTTTTTTTAACATTTAAGTCATTTAGCAGACGCTCTTATCCAGAGCGACTTACAAATTGGTGCATTCACCTTATGACATCCAGTGGAACAGCCACTTTACAATAGTGCATCTAAATCTTTTAAGGGGGGGGGGGGGGGGTCAGAAGGATTACTTTATCCTATCCTAGGTATTCCTTAAAGAGGTGGGGTTTCAGGTGTCTCCGGAAGGTGGTGATTGACTCCGCTGTCCTGGCGTCGTGAGGGAGTTTGTTCCACCATTGGGGTGCCAGAGCGGCGAACAGTTTTGACTGGGCTGAGCGGGAACTGTACTTCCTCAGTGGTAGGGAGGCGAGCAGGCCAGAGGTGGATGAACGCTGTGAATGATCTAGAGGATCATTCAGAGGGCTCTCGTTGCAGCTTTCAAGATTGAGCGATCCTGCCCTTGGTAAGCATACCACATTGACCACTGCCATGTGAGTTTGTAGATTTGTTCACAGGTGATATCCCTAGAGTAAAGAGTGAAAGAGCTAGTCATTTGCATACTCAGAACATCTGTACCAGTGGAGGCTGCTGAGGGGAGGACGGCTCATAGTAATGTCTGGAACAGAGTAAATGGAATGGCATAAGGCATAGAAACCATTACCACGAGCCTGTCCTCCCCAATTAAAGTACCAATAGTGAAGACATCAAAACTATGAAATAACACATGGAATCATGTAGTAACCAAAAAAGTGTTAAACAAATCTTATAATAATAACATAGAGTTAAAGTTGTGAGATGGGTTGTGGTTGGACTGATGCCTTTCTCTAGATGAATCAGAGATTGTGATGTGTCAGCACGAATGAAAAATTCACACTTCTTCGCTCTACTTCTCCTCTACCTCTCTCTCCTATTTCTCTCTCCTCTCTACCTTTCTGTCTGCTTTCTACCTCTTTTTCTCCTGTCTCCTCTCCTTTCTGTGCCAGCCTGTTCTTTTCCTCTCCTCTTTTTATCTCTTCCATTTCCTCTCTCTCCTTTTGTCTCTTCCCTCCCTCTCCTCTTCCTCTGTCCCCTCTCTCCCTCTCCTCTCCATTCTACTGTCTCCCCATCTCCTATTTCTCCCCATCTCCTCTCAAATACATTTAGTCCATTAGGCTGCATTATGTCATTTTTTTGTTGCATTATTCTCTTCCTGTTCTCAGATCTTCGTTCTAGCTCTGTAGATGACAAGGCAAAGTAGATGTTAATGTGTTGATTTGCAGCCCAATAGGAAATCCTCTGAAGTTGAAGTAGTAAAGAGGCTGGCTGAGGTGCTGTTGCTGCTATGTCCCTGAGTGGCAGCAGTTATAAAGGATGGGGGAGATTGAGTGACAAGATGGCTGACATGATAGAAACTGGCAAACTGGCTCATCAGACCTGGAATGAAGGCTGAGGTAGGCAAGTTGTGGAATGGTCTGGAATGATTAGTTGTAGAATGCTGTAGAATGTGTGTTTAGTTTTGGGCAAAGAAGGTATTGGACAAGAGCATAAGCTTCCTTGGTTTTGGGCTATAGAACAAGGCTATTTTCGTTGCACAAAGAAAAGAAAATCGTCTGTGTGATTGAGAATCCCTTTTTGGCTCGAGTAAGGCTAGTAAAGTCATTCATGTCTCCTGGATGGCTGGCGAGAAAGAGAAAATGAATCAGTGTATCCAGACATTAATGACTTTTGTTGAAATCTGTCCATGGTAATGCTTTGACCTCGACTGTATCACTATCAGCTATGGGCTATGGCTACTGCTGTCTGCCTGTACATTATTATTTCATATCCCTGTTGGGCTGGGCAGCGGACCGTGCACAGACCTTTCAGGGAGCAGGTGCTCAATGTAAACTTGACGTCATCATGATGACTTGGGTGTAGTGGGTTCAGAACAACAACAAGAAAAACTGTATAGAAAAAAACATCCAAACCACGACCCAAAGGGCACTTGGCGAGTGGGAGGGCAAGAGGGTCTACCTGTGCCCTCCCACCAGCCCCATCTGAACACTTGCCTGCTGGGCAGATTTCAATTATGACTCTATTTGCATAGCATCACCTCTCACGACTCCAGAAGGTCAGAGGGATAGAGACCATTTGGGGACTGCAGGTGTGGCGGGGGAGTGTGATGTGTGTGTGTGTGTCTGTCTGAGAGACCAAGGGTATGTAGCTTTCTCACTCATCAAGACACTGTGTTCAAATCTAGGCCTCAAAGGGATGAAATTAGCTGTAAACAAGATGATGGATGGTTGGCTGTGTTTCTGACATGTTGTATTATAACAAGACAGTGTGATAACATCCCATTATTCAGTCTGGTGGTAGATTAGTTGGTATGCACCCGGCTGGATGAGGCGTCTGGCTATTGTGAAGATGGGGGGGGCGATTTGTCAGTCTGTTATCTTTGGCAACTCTTTAACTTGTCACAGACACACACTTGCCCACAAGCCCGCACGGACATGCACACACACATGTGCACGCACCACGCACGCGCAAATGGCCGCCAGGACAAACACACACCAACTCACACACAGCACAGACACGCACAAACACAAACTTGCACAGCCACAAGGGCACACACAAACACTTTCTCCATATCCCTCTTAGTGACAGGCATGACAGCACCATGGAGGACAATCTCTGTTTTTCTACTCCATTACTTTGGCTTTCAATTCCATTCACATCTTTATTGTCCCTCAAGGCGAAACTCATTTGGCGTCACAAATCTCATCTCCATCAGGAGCCAATGCAATGAATGGCTCATTACCAGTAGAATTGCTCAAGATGGCTACACTGGAAGACAGCCCCATGCATTTATTCTCTATGTGGAGTTGGAATTAGAATTAATCTTGATAATGTTGGAATACTCATTCGTCATTGTATTATTGTAATATTATTGACATATCTGTTGGCAGACATGAAAAGGTTTATTAGCACATACACTTCTTGCCCTCCTCTACTGAGGATTAAAGGTTGCTGTTCTTTGGGGGGGGGGTTCTCCAGAGAGAAAAATAATGTTAGCCTGGGTGCCAGTCTGTTTCTGCTTTAGCAATGATAGCAACATCATTTGCAAAAGCACAAACAGGTCTGTGACCAGGCTACAATGGCATCAGTGTGGTTCTTTATTTTTGCGAGGCCATGTAGCCAGCAGCACCAGAGGTAATCAGATCTCAGAGGAGAGGACAGGGGTCATGTGACCAGGCCTAGCCCAGTGTCACCATGTCAGTGTGTGTACTCAGGAGGGACAGAACTGGATAAAAATACAAATGTTATCCTGAGGAATGATTACACAGAATGGCGATGACTAAGGTTTTACAATTAGAAGAATCTAAATCTAGCCTGCAGGATCCCGACAGCAGAGGCCAAAAACACGAATGAAGGAATTAGGCTGCTGCCAACATTGCATATACAACATGTATTGATGGTATGCTTACTTACAGCATACATACAGTACATTGAGAATACGTATTCCAGGCATCACTTTATCAATAGATAGATGGATTATTATATTCCTATGGTTGTTTCAAGCACATCACAGGACATACCGTCAGCTGAACGGTATTACAGTGCCTGTCTGATGAATTACTTTTCCTCTTCCTGAAGAGCTAGAGATGTGTCTTACTAATGACATGAAAGTAAATGATGATGATGAAGACGAAGGTTGTCTCTGTTGTCAGGGAACTTCTATCGCTCTTTCTTCTCCTCCTCCAGAAGCTGCTTAACTAATTGGCTGCTGTTGCTCCCGTCAGGCAGCAGCGTCTCAGGTTTCACTATGTGGCTCGCTTGATTGGCTTTTAATCGTTCATTTGCTCAGGGAGGAGAGGAGGGCTGAGAGAGAGGAGAGGAGGGCTGAGAGAGAGGAGAGGAGGGCTGAGAGAGAGGAGAGGAGGGCTGAGAGAGAGGAGAGGAGGGCTGAGAGAGAGGAGAGGAGGGCTGAGAGAGAGGAGAGGAGGGCTGAGAGAGAGGAGAGGAGGGCTGAGAGAGAGGAGAGGAGGGCTGAGAGAGAGGAGAGGAGGGCTGAGAGAGAGGAGAGGAGGGCTGAGAGAGAGGAGAGGAGGGCTGAGAGAGAGGAGAGGAGGGCTGAGAGAGAGGAGGGCTGAGAGAGAGGAGGGCTGAGAGAGAGGAGGGCTGAGAGAGAGGAGGGCTGAGAGAGAGGAGGGCTGAGAGAGAGGAGGGCTGAGAGAGAGGAGGGCTGAGAGAGAGGAGGGCTGAGAGAGAGGAGGGCTGAGAGAGAGGAGAGGAGGGCTGAGAGAGAGAGGAGAGGAGGGCTGAGAGAGAGAGGAGAGGAGGGCTGAGAGAGAGAGAGGAGAGGAGGGCTGAGAGAGAGAGAGGAGAGGAGGGCTGAGAGAGAGAGAGGAGAGGAGGGCTGAGAGAGAGAGAGGAGAGGAGGGCTGAGAGAGAGAGAGGAGAGGAGGGCTGAGAGAGAGAGAGGAGAGGAGGGCTGAGAGAGAGAGAGGAGAGGAGGGCTGAGAGAGAGAGAGGAGAGGAGGGCTGAGAGAGAGAGAGGAGAGGAGGGCTGAGAGAGAGAGGAGAGGAGGGCTGAGAGAGAGAGGAGAGGAGGGCTGAGAGAGAGAGGAGAGGAGGGCTGAGAGAGAGAGGAGAGGAGGGCTGAGAGAGAGAGGAGAGGAGGGCTGAGAGAGAGAGGAGAGGAGGGCTGAGAGAGAGAGGAGAGGAGGGCTGAGAGAGAGGAGAGGAGGGCTGAGAGAGAGAGGAGAGGAGGGCTGAGAGAGAGAGGAGAGGAGGGCTGAGAGAGAGAGGAGAGGAGGGCTGAGAGAGAGAGGAGAGGAGGGCTGAGAGAGAGAGAGAGAGGAGAGGAGGGCTGAGAGAGAGGAGAGGAGGGCTGAGAGAGAGGAGAGGAGGGCTGAGAGAGAGGAGAGGAGGGCTGAGAGAGAGGAGAGGAGGGCTGAGAGAGAGGAGAGGAGGGCTGAGAGAGAGGAGAGGAGGGCTGAGAGAGAGGAGAGGAGGGCTGAGAGAGAGGAGAGGAGGGCTGAGAGAGAGGAGAGGAGGGCTGAGAGAGAGGAGAGGAGGGCTGAGAGAGAGGAGAGGAGGGGTGAGAGAGAGAGAGAGGAGGGCTGAGAGAGAGAGAGAGGAGAGGAGGGCTGAGAGAGAGAGAGAGAGGAGGGCTGAGAGAGAGAGAGAGAGGAGGGCTGAGAGAGAGGAGAGGAGGGCTGAGAGAGAGAGAGAGAGAGAGAGAGAGAGAGAGAGAGAGAGAGAGAGAGGAGAGGAGGGCTGAGAGAGAGAGAGAGAGAGGAGAGGAGGGCTGAGAGAGAGAGAGAGAGGAGAGGAGGGCTGAGAGAGAGAGAGAGAGGAGAGGAGGGCTGAGAGAGAGAGGAGAGGAGGGCTGAGAGAGGGAGGAGAGGAGAGCTGAGAGAGGGAGGAGAGCTGAGAGGGAGGAGAGGAGGGCTGAGAGAGAGAGGAGAGGAGGGCTGAGAGAGAGAGAGGAGAGGAGGGCTGAGAGAGAGAGAGGAGAGGAGGGCTGAGAGAGAGAGAGGAGAGGAGGGCTGAGAGAGAGAGGAGAGGAGGGCTGAGAGAGAGGAGGGCTGAGAGAGAGGAGGGCTGAGAGAGAGGAGGGCTGAGAGAGAGGAGGGCTGAGAGAGAGGAGGGCTGAGAGAGAGGAGAGGAGGGCTGAGAGAGAGAGGAGAGGAGGGCTGAGAGAGAGAGAGGAGAGGAGGGCTGAGAGAGAGAGAGGAGAGGAGGGCTGAGAGAGAGAGAGGAGAGGAGGGCTGAGAGAGAGAGGAGAGGAGGGCTGAGAGAGAGAGGAGAGGAGGGCTGAGAGAGAGAGGAGAGGAGGGCTGAGAGAGAGAGGAGAGGAGGGCTGAGAGAGAGAGGAGAGGAGGGCTGAGAGAGAGAGGAGAGGAGGGCTGAGAGAGAGAGAGAGGAGAGGAGGGCTGAGAGAGAGAGAGAGGAGAGGAGGGCTGAGAGAGAGAGAGAGAGGAGAGGAGGGCTGAGAGAGAGAGAGAGAGGAGAGGAGGGCTGAGAGAGAGAGGAGAGGAGGGCTGAGAGAGAGAGAGAGGAGAGGAGGGCTGAGAGAGAGAGAGAGAGAGAGGAGGGCTGAGAGAGAGGAGAGGAGGGCTGAGAGAGAGGAGAGGAGGGCTGAGAGAGAGGAGAGGAGGGCTGAGAGAGAGGAGAGGAGGGCTGAGAGAGAGAGAGAGGAGAGGAGGGCTGAGAGAGAGAGAGAGGAGAGGAGGGCTGAGAGAGAGAGAGAGGAGAGGAGGGCTGAGAGAGAGAGAGAGAGGAGGGCTGAGAGAGAGGAGAGGAGGGCTGAGAGAGAGAGAGAGAGAGAGAGAGAGAGAGGAGAGGAGGGCTGAGAGAGAGAGAGAGAGGAGAGGAGGGCTGAGAGAGAGAGAGAGAGGAGAGGAGGGCTGAGAGAGAGAGAGAGAGGAGAGGAGGGCTGAGAGAGAGAGAGAGAGGAGAGGAGGGCTGAGAGAGAGAGAGGAGAGGAGGGCTGAGAGAGAGAGGAGAGGAGGGCTGAGAGAGAGAGGAGAGGAGAGCTGAGAGAGGGAGGAGAGGAGAGCTGAGAGGGAGGAGAGGAGGGCTGAGAGAGAGAGGAGAGGAGGGCTGAGAGAGAGAGGAGAGGAGGGCTGAGAGAGAGAGGAGAGGAGGGCTGAGAGAGAGAGGAGAGGAGGGCTGAGAGAGAGAGGAGGGCTGAGAGAGAGAGGAGGGCTGAGAGAGAGAGGAGGGCTGAGAGAGAGAGGAGAGGAGAGCTGAGAGAGGAGAGGAGATGAGAGCTGAGAGGGAGGAGAGGAGGGCTGAGAGAGAGAGGACAGGAGGGCTGAGAGAGAGAGAGAGAGGAGAGGAGGGCTGAGAGAGAGAGAGAGAGGAGAGGAGGGCTGAGAGAGAGAGAGAGAGGAGAGGAGGGCTGAGAGAGAGAGAGAGAGGAGAGGAGGGCTGAGAGAGAGAGAGGAGAGGAGGGCTGAGAGAGAGAGGAGAGGAGAGCTGAGAGAGGGAGGAGAGGAGAGCTGAGAGGGAGGAGAGGAGGGCTGAGAGAGAGAGGAGAGGAGGGCTGAGAGAGAGAGGAGAGGAGGGCTGAGAGAGAGAGGAGAGGAGGGCTGAGAGAGAGAGGAGAGGAGGGCTGAGAGAGAGAGGAGAGGAGGGCTGAGAGGAGAGGAGGGCTGAGAGAGAGAGGAGGGCTGAGAGAGAGAGGAGGGCTGAGAGAGAGAGGAGGGCTGAGAGAGAGAGGAGAGGAGAGCTGAGAGAGGAGAGGAGAGGAGAGCTGAGAGGGAGGAGAGGAGGGCTGAGAGAGAGAGGACAGGAGGGCTGAGAGAGAGGAGAATGTATGACCATATTAGAGACGCATATTTCCCTTAGATTACCGACCCACTTCTATATCTACTGGGTGAAATACCACAGTGTGCCATCATAGCAGGAAGATTTGTGACCACAAGAAAAGGGCAACCAGTGAAGAACAAACACCATTGTAAATACGGCCCATGTTTATGTTTATTTATTTTCCCTTTTGTACTTGAACTATTTGCACATCATTACAACACTGTATATATACATAATATTGATTTATGTACATTGATGTAGATAGAACATACAGTTTGTACTGTAGCTACTGCATCCAGTTTGGATGGAGGTTTCTGGCAGTAAAAATAGGTTTTATTGTCACATACACCAGATAAGTGCAGTAAAATGTGTTGCTTTACAGGGTGAGCCATAGTATTACAGCACCCCTGGAGCAAATTAGGGTTAAGTGCCTTGCTCAAGGGCACATAAACACATTTCCCCCCTTGTCGGCTAGGGTGTTCAAACCGGCAGGTACATGTACACCTGTATGGGCGGCAGGTACATGTACACCTGTATGGGCGGCAGGTACATGTACACCTGTATGGGCGGCAGGTACATGTACACCTGTATGGGCGGCAGGTACATGTACACCTGTATGGGCGGCAGGTACATGTACACCTGTATGGGCGGCAGGTACATGTACACCTGTATGGGCGGCAGGTACATGTACACCTGTATGGGCGGCAGGTACATGTACACCTGTATGGGCGGCAGGTACATGTACACCTGTATGGGCGGCAGGTACATGTACACCTGTATGGGCGGCAGGTACATGTACATGTGCCGCCCATGGATAAAGGTTTGTGGCAGGCTCATATATGCTAATTGAGCAGTGAGTTGACAAGGTCTCAGCCATCAGGCTGCTTAATAAACCAATGCACAGACAGACAGAGAGACAGACCAAGGACCTGTTTTAATGATAGAGACAGCAGGGATGTGGATGTTGACAGGTCTGAAGTGTTCCTCTGGTTATTGGTGGGGAACATTTGCCTGTTTCTCTCTGTTGAAGCTGTTTATCCCAGAGAAAGTGATGTTTAGTCTTAGGAATTAGCATCATCTCTCTCTCTGTCAGTGAGAATGTGTTTTAGTGTGGGTGTGTGTGTTTGCAGTGTGTGAATGAATGTGTGTGAAGGCTGTGATAATGATTCTTGTCCATATACAGCTTTTTATGATCAGAGACTCTTTACAAGTATTAACATGTCAGCTATATGAAAGTGAGCATGTTGAATACAGCAATGATTCCCTGTCCTTTTTGTTGTGTGGCCCACCTAAGTCTAATAGGAGTCAAACCAACAGCAGTGTTTTGAAAAAAAGAAAGACAAAAAAAGTATTTTGTTTTATTATATTTTTTACCAAGGACCGACTAATCCCGTCTTGAGCCTTGCCTTCAAAAGGCTTACCTTGGGATCATTTTGAGTACAATATCTTGTCCCAGTCATCATGAAATCTCTCCTCCTAACAGTATCTTCCCTCTTCACTTTAACTACAACAGATAAAAGAGATGCAAAACCTAGGTTACCATGGCAACAAATGTCACAGGGTCACCATCATATCCTGGACAATTCCGTTTGATTTGAAAGTCATATTTATCCAATCTGCATTATGCTACAGTCTCCCAAAAATTCACCAATTCAATTGAACAGCCACACTGTGCTTTGAACTATTCTGCATAGGCCTGGTTGCCTGTAAGTAAATGTTTCCCTTCCTTCTTAACCAATTGTGTAATCCGGCCTATATGTACTTTAATACCATTTGGTGCTATGTTTCCTGGGTTTTAAAAGCCAGTCCATCTGTTGGCTCCATCTGAGGGCACATACTGTACAGTCAGTGAGCAGATGCCAGTAGTTCCTCTGTGTCTGTCCTTGAAACCCCTTTTAGCTGAGTAGGCTTACTGTACGGGACAGTACACCACCGCTTTGGAGATATTAATGTGACCACAACACTGCACTAAGCACTTGACTTCACCACCAATGTGAATCAGGTTGGTTAAACCCTTTGGTGCAGTCAGTGTGGGCTGTTTGGGTCGGATAAGGAGAAGGTCCTCTTTAGCTCAGTTGGTATAGCATGGCGCTTGCAATGCCAGGATAGTAGGTTTGATTCCTGGGACCACCCATATGTTAAATGTGTGCATGCATGACTGTAAGTTTCTTTGCTAAATGGCATGAATCATGCTTTCACGGATCAATGAGAGGACTGGTGCAGGTGCTAGGAGTACTGTATATCTTGAGAATGCAGCCAAGAAAGTAGAGTTTTTGTCACATAGCTACAGCCACTGCTGAGCTCAAACTCAGGCAGGAAGGTCTTTAGGCTCCTGCTATGGGGACTTAAGTGGTCGAGAGGAAATCGAATACTGAGATTAGTTGAAGGAAAACAAAGCGTATGCCATACACGGCTGCACGCACACACACACACACACACACACACACACACACACACACACACACACACACACACACACACACACACACACACACACACACACACACACACACACTCAGGAAGCTTAACACACAGTCTTTCTAAGCCCTTCAGTGCCCATTCCTCCTCTCCAAACCCCAGAGAGGAACGATCACTAAATGCAGCATCAACCACAAGCCAAGCGGAAGCTCTCTACGGTTCGAAGGGAATACATTTTTTAAAATATATTCATTCTCGGAAGTGTGATTTAAGGATCACTCATCCTGGCTCGCAGCTTAACATGAGTAAATGGGGTAATCTCTTGATGGCTTCTGGTTTGGGAATGTTTGAGCTTGATAACGTTCCTTATTCCCAAATATTCCTTCCTGTAGGAACTGGTATTAATTCTGTTTGATACAGTTCTGTACTTGTATGTAGGGCTAGTATGTTATTGCTAGTGGGAATAGCTAATACTGGGAATTTCTAAATACTGCTATATAACTCAGGAACATTAATATTGCAGTTTTGTTAAGGGACCCTGGTCTGAATCTTTATTGGTATGCAGCGGAGTGAACAGTGCTCCTGCTAGGAGACTGACGGCTAGGAGACTGACGGCTAGGAGAC